>NC_133772.1:76883797-76898295 GCF_003597395.2 Chelonoidis abingdonii
GATTATTTAAATGCCTTGCTGAATTTTAGCCAGAGTGCTCAGCATCTTGTTGGATTAAGCCCAGAGTGTGGGGTAGTGCTGTGCAATTTTCCCCTTTATCTTTGCCAGTGCACCTCAACAATCACCTGCAGCACTCCCTGCTATTCAGTTTTCTCCCCGTTCCACCAGCACCACCTCCAGCTCTGCTATGCAACTCAATCCTGAAACAAGCAATAGCATTTATCTTTCTATTGCTTCTCTCTATGATGTTGCAAAACCCTTTTCAGAGATGGTTTGTTGAGTGGGGGAGAGTAGGGTTTTAAGGAGAGATTTAAAGAGAGAAAGTGATCCAATGGCCGAGTTAGTTAGATTTGTATGTTCTGGGTAGGCTGCGCAGCACAAGTGAAAGAGACCTCCCTCTCCCCCACCCTTGTGAATCAATGGGCACAGTGAGATTAGAGTCCAGGCATGCCTGATTGCCCACCCAATGCATATTCTTCTAACCTCATACAGGTAACTGAAGAGTCAATCTGGTTAAATGAGATGGTTTCTTAGGGAGTTCTGAGGTGCTGGGAAGCCATTGAAAATAAGAGAAGGCATGGGATAAATGTGGTCTTGCTTCCGGGAGTGAGAGAACCTTGTCTATGGCAATAATCAGAATTGCAAACCATGAATCAGTCTCCGTGCTGACACCAATGTGTAAGGCATACTTTGGCCAGAGTCTCTACTGATGCAACATATTATTTCACAAAGAGGAGCTACGCTTATTTCTTTGCCGTGCTTAATTTCCCAGCAGTTCGGCTGGGGGTGACGCTGTATTAAAAGAAATATCTTCGTTCCTGCTGCCTTCCCATAATTAGTAACTTTATACAGTACTGTTTCCTGCAATAATAGCTACCACTATTAGAGAGGAAACAGGGGGCTATTTGACCAGCCTCAGAGGCTCCATGAATTCTTCCAAAAGAAAGGAAGGCGGCCAGCAAGCTAATCTCACACAAGGCTGAGAGAATTTCCAGCTTCAAACATTGCTTCTGAGTTTAGCGTTTGTGTGCCTCTGTGTCTTGTGTTTGTAACATTGCCAATATGTTAAAAAAATAAATCTTGACTGAGACACTGTATCAGTATTGAAATGGTTAGAAATGTTCTTAAGTTATACATCTTGTTCACTGGAACTTGTGTGGTATCATGTACCACGTCTGCAGCTAGGGTTCTCAAGCTTTTTCATAACATGGATCACACCTTCATAAGGGTATTATTTCATGGTTGGCTTCCATCCCATCTATGGTCACACATCCCTCTCCCCTTCACAATGATGTAACACCCAAGTGGCAGCAGCCTACAGCAGTTCTTTGCAAGGAAGGTAAATGTTAGGAAAGTTGTTCAATGCATTTTTAGGTTTCTTTAATGCAATTTGGCAGCTGGAAACAAGGAGCCAGTCCCTGATGATCAATTAGATAGCCTGAGAGCCACTGGCTCACGAGTTCCTTGCTGTGGGCACTGAATGTGGATAACAGCAGGGAAGGCAGTGGGCTTGATGTAAGTGTTTTGTCAAACATCCTGTTTTAAAGAGCCTTGCTTCTTCATAGCTTATTACTTTATGGTAGGTTTTTAATCTTTCTTCAAATGTCCCTTGGTGACTCCAGAGTGCAATCTTCTCAAATGGAGGGAGTAAGCTGAAAAGAAGTAAGATGGAAGATAAGAGCAGCCTGAGGAAACTTGTCCAAACTGCCATGGGTGAAATCCTGGCTCCACTGAAGTCAATGGCAAAACTCCCACTGACTGTGAAGATGAATGGACATTTATTTTTAATTTAATTTTTCCACATTCTCTTAATGCTTAAATGTCTAAGGGCATGAATGCATGCCTATGTCGGATCAAGGGTCAACTATTTTGTTTTTCAGAAACCTAACAGGTCAGGGGTTAACTGCTTGTTATCTCGATTGCTCCCCATAAGCGCATATGCCATTTTTCCCCATGTATGTACCCACAATAGTCGGTAGCAGATGTATCCTGATTACCCCTAGAACGGAATTCAAGGAATGTATAGGTTAGCAGAATGTAAGCAAGTAAAGTTGTTTGTCACCTAGTATAAAAAGGCCTGCTCTGTGTTAGTAAGGTGTGTCTTCTCCTCTGGCACTAGTCGAGGAAAGCACCTGATCGGCTGATTGATAATAAACGTTGGTAACCGTCCCTCTGTCTTCCGTGCCTCCTTGGGGTAATTGAGTAAGCTCCAGGGGGAAACGAGCCCGTTTGGCTAACACCTATGTGAACTGCACAGTCTCCATGGGGTGGTGTTGGCATGAACAGCCTTCTTCTGGAGTAGGTTTTCTGTGACAAAATCCTAGCTCAGTGAATTGAGAACAGGCCCTAGATGGTGAGTAATCTCTGAAGGATCCCCAGTAGCAGGACCAGAATCTAAAAGGAGAAAATGTGCTTCACTGAGAAATAAAAGGAAGAATCAAGCACATGGTGTTTTTAATAGCACTTAACTGATTGGTGGGTAGCATTGGTGAATAATGGATAGTACAGGAAAGGGGCAGGGAGTTTGTCATCTGCTTTAGAAGACAGCTGGAAACCTCAATTTATTCTGTTTTTTTTAAGCTGCAAAACTGAAAATTACCCCCTCTGTCAGATCTGTGTGGAGACCTGCCCCAACTAGTCCTAATATGAATTGAACAGGACTTGCAAACCATTCAGTGCTGCCTGTTGCCTGGATACAGTGCAGCCTTGCTTCCCAAGTCCCCTATGTATGTATGCAAAAGCTAAGAGGCTGCAGAGAGAGCAGTGGCTGAATTAAGCTCAGTGCACCCGCAGTCAAGAGCATTAAACCCACCTGGTGCAGTTTGTAAGTTCAAGGCTTTATTTATTCAGCTGTTATTATTTCTATTTATTGAGCTCTTTATGATAAAAGTGTGCCCCAGCTGCTCAATGGCTCGTTCTGAAGCACATTGTGCCACTTGCAGAGCCAACCCTCTTGCTATCTCCAGAAAAAACCTTTAATTTTAGATACTTCTTCTGAGTCTTCTCCTGATGCAAGCCACTATAAGAAGTCCTGCTTGCGACTGCGGGTAATGTGGCACCAGACCTCTCTGAACCAGCTTCCGTCTTGCTGAGATACTGTCAGAACAATGCAAAGAACGCAGCTGTTGAATATTTAAAATAAAATGTTTCCTCTTAAACATGAAAATGCTCTTCGCACTCCACAGACATGCAACAGCAGATGTCAGTGACTGGGTGATGCATATGTTAGTCTGATGCCCACACGGGGCTATGCTGACTCTCTTGCAAGAAATAACATTTTAATTTTCTGAATATGTACAAGGCTGACCAAGCCACTTCATTAATAAGTCCCCCCCATTCAGCAAAGCAAATACACCCATGCTGATGGGTGTTGGAACTAGGGGTGCTGGGACTGCTGCCGCACCCCTGTCTTGAAGTGGTTTCCATCATATACAGAGCTTTCAGCACCCCCGCTATAAAAACTGTTCCAACGCCTGGGTGTGCTTAATTGCTTTGCTGAATTGGGATTAGAGCTGGTCAAAATGTTTGATTTGAGAACAAAATTTGATGAAAAATGACCTTTTGAAGTGTAAGTTTTTAATCCACAAACAAAAATATGGCTTTCAGGTGTTTTTGGTTTTCTAAAATTGACTATTTTGTTTTGTTTTCCATTTAAAAAAAAAAAAACAGAAGATTTCCATGAAAAAGTATTCCAAAAGAAGAAAGCTTTTAGTTTTTTTTCCCCAGAAATAGTCACACAAAATACTTAACATTTCCTAACATGCTCTAATTTGCAGTTTGTGGTCCTCTCTCTTTGTAAAAAAGAAGGAAAATTTTCTTCAGTTACCTGTATGGCCCAATTCCCATTGCTCTGCACCTTGTATCATCATTATCTGCAAAGTGAGTGTAGAGTTTAAAGCCATTTTGCACTGGTATCAATGACAACGCAAGACTCAGGACATTGGGTTCATAGTCTTTGTATTGACTTCAGCGGCTGCTGAGTCAGGTCTTAGAATATCTATGGAGGTAGGTAGAAAGTTTCCACACTGAACTTTCATTGAAGCATATCTTCCCTAAAGCTTTCAGGTCACCACCTGGTAACCCTTTGTACATTGTCGGTCTCTATCAAAGCATGAGAAAATTAGCCCTCATCACGTTTTTGATCATTTCCAGTGGATGGAGCTGAGTTACTGAACTGAGGAGTCAGTTCAGAACTGCATAAAGAATGCCCTTTTTTCATTGAGCAACAAGGGGGCAGGTAACTTTGACTAAGCTTAATATCCTAGAAACCTGGAGAGACAAAACTGTGGGAAATATGAAAATCATGGGAGATATAATGAAGGCTCAGCACTACTAGCTTAAATAATGGCTCAGAGAGGTCTAGGACCTAATTCTTGACACCTAGCACTTAATGTAGTCATTTACATCTGCGCAAAGTAGATTTAAATGCCACCAGTGATGTGAGTGGAAAATTCTGATATTGTAATGTTTTGCACCCACTTTGCATTCCTTTTGCACATGTAGGATGACTATACATAATGCAAGGCATTGAAGAGTGAGGCCTCCGGTGACTCATTAAGTAGATACTTGAAAACCAGATTGCATAAAATCTCTTTGTTCCAGACAATTCAGAGTATAATGAAATGGAGGTTACGTACATTAGGCACTGAGAATTCTCATCAGAAAACAAATTTAAAACAGCGGGACCCTCAGAGCTTGTCTACACATACCACTTACACTACTTTAACTATACCAGCATGGCTTAAAGGAGTACAGCTGCCCCATTGTGAGCCTAGTCATACGAGTCTAAATGTCCTTAGACTTGCATAGTTTATTTCTGTATGAGACGGGAATAACTATAAGGCACCTTTATACTAGCAAAATTACATTCACACTAGGGCATTTACAAATATATCTATTTTGGGTAAAAAAAAAAATTACACCCTTAACTGAAATAGATATACTGGTGAAACTTCTAAGGCTAGGTCTACACTGGGGCGATGGGAGCAGAGTGTCGACCTAAGATACTCAACTTCAGCTACTTCACCTGGCCATAAGGACGGCAGCGAGTTGACCGCTGCCGCTCCGCTGTCGACTCCACTTTTGACTCTTGATGCAGTGGAGTTCCAGAGTCGAAGGCAGAGTGATCGGAGATCAATTTTATCACTTTTACACTAGACACGATAAATCGATCCCCGATAGATCGATCACTTAGACGTACCCTAAGTGTTGACCAGGCCTTAGTTGTAATATCTCTCTACCCATGAGACTGAGATTGACTGTGGCCAGCAGCCCATGCCACACAATTTGTCCTATTTGAAAGTAGCATGCTTTTTGCTTTTCATAGATTTTTACTTCGATATAGATGGTAGGCAAAAGAACTTCAGCATCTTAAGAAAGAGTGAATGGATGAGAAGAATGAATCTTCATTCCAGTTGCTAGCAAAATGAAGAGTTATTTACAATGGACAGAGCCATGCTTTCCGGGGCTGCGCTAGTGTAAAGAAATACTTAAAGGAAATAGACCAGAATGGAGGTGAAATTCTTATACATAGATACATCTGGGTGAGGAGCAGGACTTGATTGAATGACTGCTTTGAGGGGAAAAGAAGTTATCACCAGCTGACCTACTTCTTCACCAAAGTCAGGCTTACTTCACAATAATGAGGATAAATAGTATTTGGACTGCACAGCAGCACACTCTGATTAAAAAAAAACAAACTGCAAGACATTTTAAAACCAACGTTATCTATTCCATGATAACCACTGAAATTCTTCCATTACCAGCTGGTCCATGTTCATATTTTAAATGAAAAGGGTTTATTTTATGCACACTTGAAATTACTAGTGAACGTTGACATTTTCTGCAGGTGCCTTTTTATTGACTGGTGCCCAGAATGGTACCCCTGATTAAGGTGTGCAATAGAATTTATTGTGAACTGTGCGATCATATGTCTATGGTGTTGTGTATTTGCAATAAAAGGGTTCCATTGCAAAGAAGAAAAGTTTCTATAGAACTCTTGGTGATGGTTACAGCCGAAACACTTTTGTGAAGGGCTTGAAAAAGCTTTGCCTGGGGATTTTTATTTAATCTTTCCAAAGGTGTAATATTCCTTCACACACCTTTCCAAATGCAGGAAATAATATGAAAAAAAAATAAGACACCCCCCCTCCCAGGAAAAATACAGCCAGAACCTTTTAATGATGTATGCTTATTTTTGTTAGCATAAAAAACATCTGTAACCTCAACTTCAAGATTCAGCATTTCTGATGTCAACAATTGATAGTAATGAAAGGGACATGGTACAAGATAGGTACAAGGGAGCCAATTTGGGTTTAAAATGATGGCTTTCCCTCCAGATGCGGCCCAGCACAGATATATATTCCCAATGGCTATATTAAGAATATTCTCTTCCCCGCATTGAGTTGTATGACAGGAGAGGCATGGCCTCAGGGCTTTTTGCTTCTGTTCTGTGACATCACTGGAGCATCTTCCAGTCCTGTCACCCACAATCAATTTTTGTTTCTTTGAGACAATCTGCCTGGAAGCCAGAAGTTCTTAGCTTCCCTCAAAGTGATTTATGTGGTGACGATGGATTAGCTTAGTGGAGACTCAGTATAAATATGAACAGAGCTCAGTGACCCTCTACAAAGAGAGAGACTATCAGGCTGTTGGACTAAGAGCAACTTCAACTCTCAAATTAGGAAAAGCACCTAAAAATATGGTGCTAAGTTTTGTAGGTTTTGCAGTTGAAAGATTAGCTTCATTCAGATGTAACCCACAACTTTAAAAAAATGTTCACTGTAAACAATAAACCCAGGGAGCAGCTGACACTAGGACTCCAGATCTCTAGGACAGCCAGAGAAGCATGCATCTTGATGCACCTCTGTTGCATAGCTCTGTGTGTGTATAGCTATTGTATCTACATAGTGTATCAAATCAAGTGTGTTAGGGCATGGCTACACTTGCAGATGTAGAGCGCTTTGAGTTACACCAGCCTTCATAGAGCACAATAGGGAAAGTGCTGTAGTCTGTCCACACTGACAGCTGACAGCACACTGGCATGGCCACACTAGCAGCTCTTGCAATGGCCACAGAAAGCAGTGCATTGTGGTAGCTATCCCAGCATGCAAGTGGCTGCAATGTGCTTTTCAAAGGGGGGAAGGGGATGGTGTTTGACAGGGAATGTGTGTGTGTATGTGGGGGAGAGAGTGGGTTTTTGGGGTGCTGAAAGCATGTCAGCATGCTGTCTTGTAAGTTCAGATAGCAGCAGACCTCCCTGCCCCCTCCCCCCCCGCCTCTCTCTCTCTCTCACAGCATTCCACAGTAATGATTGCTTTGTCTCGGAGCAGATAAGCATGCCAACTGTCAAATGGAGCTTTCAAAGGGCATATCCAAAACAATGACAAGAGTGGCCAATTGACTTAAGGGGATTATGGGATGTTTCCGGAGGCGGATCAGGGTGCAGTAATGCAATACCTCGTTCACACTGATGCTGAGGTGCTCCAGCAGGGGCACATCAAATGTTGTTCTAGTCGCCGAAGTGGAGTACCAGGAGCGCTCTACGTGCCTTGCCAGCATGGACGGGTAGTGAGCTAGTGTGCCTGGGGCTCCTTTAATGTGCTGTAACTCGCAAATGTAGCCAAGCCTTAGGCTAAGGGTATGTCTACACTACAAAATTAGGCTGATTTTATAGAAGTTGATTTTTAGAAATCGATTTTATACAATCATTTGCGTATGTCCATACTAAGTGCATAAGTTGGAAGAGTGCAGCCTCACTACCGTGGCTAGCATCAACTTACGGAGTGGTGCACTGTGGGTAACTATCCCACAGTTCCCGCAGTCTCCGCCACCCGTTGGAATTCTAGTTTAAGCTCCCAGTGCCTGATGGGGCAAAAACATGGTAGTTTTGGGTACATGTTGTCAGTCACCCCTCCCTCTGTGAAAGCAACGGCAGACAATCGTTTTGTGCTGTTTTTCCTGGGTTACCCATGCAGATGCCATACCACGGCAAGCATGGAGCCTGCTCAGCTCACCGTCACTGCTGCTGTTGTGGGCAAGTCTACTGTGGGACTGCTGTGATTCAAGTAGCGAATGCAATCATTGATGTTCTGTAGTGACCCTGGGAAATGTGTGAGCCTTGTTAGATTTTAGCTGCATCATATTTCTGTCCTTTGTCACTGGTGAAGAAGTCTTGCATCTGTACATTCCAGTCCGGTCAGCACTGTAACACCCTATAGCACTTCTGTGGTTGACACATATAACAGCTCCAGGGCTCTTGCTCTTTTGCCTTGGCCGAAGTACCTTGCCCTACCCGGACCTCCAAGCATTCACCACAGAAGCACCTGCAGCAGCTGGCATTGCTACACAGCAGCAGCTCCTTGCCTTTGCAGCAGATGGTGGAGTAGGACTGCTAAATGTCATTATCCACCACTTCTGCTGCAACTCTGCTCTTCTGCTTCCCAGCGACGAGCTTGGGGATCTGTTCTGGTCCCCCTGGGTGCTGCTGGCAGCAGACGGTGCGGTAGGACTTGTAACTGTCCTTATCAGACATGTAGCTTGGCCGGGGGTTCTAGGAATGTCTTCCCTGCCCGGTTCCTAGCAACCTCCAGGGCATGTGTATGGCTCCATCATTTCCCTGGCAACTCTGCTGTCCTGCTCCCCAGCGACGAGCTCAGGGGATCTGTTCATGAAGCCTGGACAGTAGTAAGAAGCAGTTCAACTGAGCAAGTGCGGAATGGTGGTAGAATGTGGCTTTGGATGTTTTAAAGCTCTCTGCTGCTGTTGGTCAGACCTCAGCACAACCAACATTCCCATTGTTATTGCTGCTTGCTGTGTGCTCCATAATATCTGTGAGAGTAAGGGGGAGATGTTTATGGCGAGGTGGTTGGTTGAGGCAAATCGCCTGGCGTCCGATTTTGAGCAGCCAGACAACAAGGTGATTAGAAGAGCACAGCAAGGCGCACTGTGCATCAGAGAGGCTTTGAAAACCAGTTTCATGACTGTTATGTGTGTTTCTCCTTGATGCAAACCGTCCCGCTTTGTTGTTTTAATTCCCTGTGAACCAACCACCCTCCCCCCTTCGAAATAAAGTAACAATTGTTTTGAAACCATGTGTTCTTTATTAATTTTTTTAAAAAATGAGGTAAACAAGGTAGCCCAGGTGGGGTGGGGGAGAAGGGAAGGACAAAGCCACATTGCTTATTGTAGCCACACTAAAAATAAAACTGTTTCTAAGACAGCCTTCTGTTGCTTGGGCCGTCCTCTGGAGTGGAGTGGCTGGGTGCCTGGAGGCTCCTCCTCCTCTCCCCACCCCCTCCACGTTCTTGGGCGTCTGGGTGAGGAGGCTGTGGAGCATGGGGAGGAGGGTAGGCAGTTATACAGTGGATACAGCGGGGGTCTGTGCTCTTGTTGCCTTTCCTGCAGTTCCAATAGACACTTCATCATGTCCGTTTGCTCCCCCATTCGCCTCAGCATCATGTCCTGCCTCCGCTCTTCGTGCTCACTTAATTCTTTCCTGGCTTCTGCCACTGAATGCCTTAATGCATTAAGCTGTGCCCTATCAGTGCAGGTGGACTGCATGAGCTCCGAAAACATGTCATCGCGAGTGCGTTTTTTGGCCTTCTAATCTGTGATAACCTCAGGGACGGAGATGATAGGGGGAGTGTAGAAACATTCTACTCTCTACGATTCTGGGGGGACTACACGATCACCTGTACTGCTGAGTTTGCCATGCTGACCAAACAGGAAATGAAATTCAAAAGTTCCCCAGGGCTTTTCCTGTGTACCTGGCTAATGCATCGGAGTTCAAAGTGCTGTCCAGAGCGGTCACAATGGAGCACTCTGGAATAGCTCCCGGAGGCCAATAGCATCAATTTGCATCCGCACTATCCCAAATTTGACCCAGCAAAGTCAATTTTAGCACTTCTCCCCTCACCAAGGAGGAGTACAGAAGTCGATTTTAAGAGCCCTTTAGGTCAATGGAACGGGGTTGGTTGTGTGGACATATTCATTTTTAAATCAATCTAACACGGCTACATTCAACCTAACCCCATAGTGTAGACCAGGCCTAAGTGTCTTTACTATTCAGTAGCTGTGGGAAGAGCATTATGCAAGTCAGGCAATCATTACCGATGGGTGTCGCCTGCAAGTGTGTGGCCAAGGGGGGAGTTACAAAGGCTTCGCTTATAGCCCTCAGCAGCACGCGTGACTACTCCATATCTGAAGCAATTGAGCTGTACCCAAACACAGCATGGAACATCAAAAATGGGGCTGAACTGTTGGATCTGTCATGAGATTGGCATTTGCTGTGCTTGAAGCTTGTTCTTGCCACCTATAGGTGATATCAAGGTTCTTTAGGGGAATTGCATAGCAGAGAACCCTGGGGACCAGTTGTAAGAACCAACACAATGATTGCCTCCTGAAGCACTGTGAATGCTTGCATGTAGGAGTGTCTGTCATGGTTGAGAAGAGACAGGATTGGGTTTTAATGAATATAAAGGAGATTCTTTATTGTGGCTGCTGGATGCAGACAAATCCTGTGGTACTCACTAGTAGAGCCCTGCAAATCTGCAGATATCTGCAGACCATGTTTGCAGATCATTGATCAGATGTAGATACGAATCTTGCATCCGGGCTCTACTCACTAGTTCTCAGACTAATATAGCATGTGCTGCTTAATGTCAACCTGCAGGTTCCCTAAGACATGGCCTGCACTAATAACACTAATTGAAAGGATGCCTGCCTACACCAGCCATTGGTTCTATTCTTTCCTGTGGTGCAATGTCATGGGGTGGTGTTCTGAGCTCTGGGCAAGGCAACGAGTCTACATGATACCACTGTGGGAATTCTCAAGAGATGGGTCATGACCCACGTCTTCTGTGCAAATGTGTGGTGTTCCTCATGTGGGCATTAAACCATTGCTGATTCCTTGCTGTTACTCTGGTCTGAGCATCCAGATTTCTCAATGAGTTTTAATTGGACTGTAGTAGATCTTTGTATGGGCATCTGTAAAGGGGTGCACGGCCGGGGCTCAACCCTCCCTGGGGAGGAGGGGAGCCACACCGGCCTCGACACACGGTGTCTGCAGCAGCCTCTGTCTTCCAGGCTGAGCACTGCTGCACAGTCGCTTGGACTCCGGCCTTCTGCTATAGAGCGGGTCAAGGAATACAAAGTTATAGAAGCTCAGCCCCTCGTGGCACAGGGTTGAGCAGTCAATAGTTCCGGCAGCTCGGGCCTTTTGGGGCAGGACCGAGCAGTAGCACCATCAAAGGGGGCCCAGCCCTTGGTTCGGGCGGGGCACCAAACACACAGTTACAATAGCTCAGTAGCTCTGGCCCTTTGGGGCAGGACCGAGCAGTAGCACCATCAAAGGGAGCCCAGCCCTTGGTTCGGGCGGGGCACCAAACACACCGTTACAATAGCTCAGACCCCTGTGGTTCAGAGTTGAGCAGTCATCACTAGGCTTGATGGACTCCTTAGGCTGGAGAGGGGGATTCTGCCACCTGGGTACGGGTGGCAGGGGGAACGCAGGCCCACCCACTCCACTGCGTTCCAGCCTGGGGCCCTACTAGCGGCTATTGCCGCTGACGGTCAGTGGGGTTCCTGACCGCAACACACTGACATAGGTTCTGGCATACCTGCAGTCTGACTGGAGTCAGCTGCCCCCGGGCTACTTCTGATTTCCCTCTCTGGGCCTACCTGACCTGTGGGTCAGCTTCTGGGAAGTCTAATAGCATGGGCTCCTCCCGGCCAGGGCTGGGCAGTAGGTCCGGCAGTACCTCTGGGAAGTCCGGCCAGGCCTGGTCTGGGGATTCCTCGGGGTAGTAGCAGGGATGGGGCGGCTCCGGCAGCTCCTTGTCGTAACGAGCGTGGGGAAGCTCCGGCCAGTCAGGGCAACAGCCCTGAGCCTCAGCAGCTTCCCAATCACGAGAACCCTCTAGCAGGTCTGCTCCCAACGGCAGCTGGGCTCCGGCTGAGGGCTGGCTTTTATACTTCCGGGTCGCCTCCTGACCCTCTGAGAGGCGGGCTCACTGCTCAGTGGCCCTGCCCCATTAGGTGTTTGATGGGGCTCGACCCTCCCTGGGGAGGAGGGGAGCCACACCGCCTCATTACAGCATCAATGAAAAAAATTGAAGGGTGGAGAAGGCAGAAGAGAACTGAAGTAAGAAAGGCTGGAGTTTTTCCTCTGTAGCTCATGGCAGGGGTGGAAAATATGGCTATATTTGGGATACTTTGGTGCTTCTCCAAAGCTTGGAAAATAGTGTTAGCTGTTAGCCAAGTGGTCTTTTAAAACTTTCTGTGTCTTTCAATTGGCACCATAGCTTAAACTATACCGAGTGGAAATTGCTAGTGTCTAGGAAAACAGTTATTTCTGTGCATTTTAAATAGTACCTTTCATTTCAGAAGATCCCAATGCACTTCCCACACTAAACATGCACTCCACTAATGAAATGCAAGCACTCCTAAGGGGGTGGCACGTACATCTGGTTCAAGGACACTGGCACAAAACCTTGGTTTTACCAAAAAATGTTAGTGATGCTGATGCCAGGAGACCTTTCATGCCCACATTAAACATTATGGTACATTACAGGGAGATGTTGGCTTTTGAGAGATTAATTGCAAAGATACAATAAACTCCATGACGTTCCATGAATGTTGTATTGTAAATGCTAGGAAGCAGATAAATGGTTGATTCTTCTGAAATTCTCTACCCTTGGAATTGGTGCCCATATTATTGTATCTGAGGATGATGACTAACTCTCAGTCTCATAGGGCCATGTTATTCTCTGAGTGACACTACTCTAACTCTTTTTTTAAATCAACTACTGTTGTTTTATTCATATTGCAATAGCACCTAGAGGTCACAACTAAGAGGGGAGTTCCATTGCGGTAGGTGCTATACAAAATGCATTGTAAGCTCTTTGCTGTGGGGCTATCTAAACAGGAGAAAAAAAGATGGGATGGGAAACAGAAGCACAGAGAGGCAAAGTGACTTGCCCATGGCTATAATAGTTCTGTGGCTGAGCTAGGAATAGAACTCGGATCTCCAGATTCCCAGTCCAGTGCCCTATCAATGTGAAAAGTTTTAACTTTTCCTATTCTTTACATATGTGATGGGAAGAGAAACAGAGAATGAGAGCACATGTCTCCTGAATGGAAACCATCCCTACATTCCATCTGTGTCGCCAGTATGGATTCATCTTTTGCCTGTTACAATCCTGGAGAAAAGAACCGGGCATCATAGTTTATAGCATAGCTGAATAGCATCCATGCCATGTAAGGTAACAGTTGAGATAAGTTAATTGCCCTCTTTGAATTGGCTTTCTACTGAACTTGGCAGATCACAGCTGTTCTCCATTTTTATGAACTTAAGAGGGTATTAGCAAAAAGCTGAAATTGTACCAACCATCCAGTCAAGATCTATCCTCAGCCAAAATGAATGTAAATCAGACGCATTGAAATAAACATCACCTTCCTGTATTTAAAACACAGTTTAAAATGTTTTTTGTGTGTGCAAAACTGCCCTCTGTGCAGACTGACTGACTGTAATGGAACGATTTAGTGGCATTCTATATCTTCCTAGGAAACAAGAGTTTATCTGACCAGGGCCGCCTAGAGGATTCAGGGGGCCTGGGGCAAAGAAATTTCAGGGAACCCTTCCATTAAAAAAAGTTGCAATTATAGAATACTATATTCTCATGGGGGCCCCTGTAGGGCCTGAGGCAAATTGCCCCACTTGCAACCCCCTCTCCCTCCCGGGCAGCCCTGAGAAAAATAAACATTTAAAAATCTTTCACATCTCAGCACAAACCCAGTTTTGAGAGAACTCCTTTTCAAGTCACCTTTACAAGGTATCACTGGTTATTAGCATCAGCTAGTGCTAAAAGGCACTAAAGCTCATTAAAAGGTTTGGACAAATATTTTTCATCAAAACTTTTTTTGAATCGAATACTAGGGGTCTTTAAAAGGCAGAAAAAAATCATGGACAATGTCTGCTTTCCTTCAAAATTTGTTGTGGTTTTTTTAATTGAAAAGCTGAAATTAGTCTGCCAAAACATAAACATGGTTTGGGGTTTCAGAAGTGTGTGGCCAATATTTGCTGCTTGCTGTGTTTGTTTAAAGAAACAATAAAAAAAATCTTCTTAAAAAAATCCATAACTTTTTTGGAACCACCTCAGCTTGTGACCAAACGCCTGAGCCCATCCAGTCAGAGATTTTTCCAGGTTTCTGATACTCTGCTAGCTACTTGACTCATATCGGTCTCCATAACTTTGGGTTCATTTAGCTTAGAACATAAGAATGGCCATACTGGGTCAAACCAAAGGTCCATCCAGCCCAGTATCCTGTCTACCGACAGTGGCCAATGCCAAGTGCCCCAGAGGGAGTGAACCTAACAGGTAAGGATCAAGTGATCTCTCTCCTGCCATCCGTCTCCACCCTCTGAAAAACAGAGGCTAGGGACACCATTCCTTACCCATTTTGGCTAATAGCCATTAATGGACTTAACCTCCATGAAT
>NC_133772.1:76899142-76935512 GCF_003597395.2 Chelonoidis abingdonii
CTGTCCCCTGACTGCCCTGACCCCTATCCACCCCCATCCCCCAACGAGTTCTGACAGACCCCTGGAATGCTCATGATCCAGCCCCTTCTTCTGCAGCCCCTGACTGCTCCCCCAGAACCTCTGCCTCCTCCCTGGCCCCTGACTGTTCCCGGGACTCCCTGCCCCTTATCCAACCCCCCTGGCCTTGGCCCCCTGCCATGCTGCTTACCCCCACCTCCCCTTCTCCCGGAACTTCAGCACACCACATTTAGGAGTGGCCCTGGACAGCGCTGCAGTGGCGTGGCTCCAGCAGCGCCTAAGCTCCCACCGGTCAGCCCGGAGCTCGCAGTCCCTCCCCCTTACCACATGGCTTAGAGTGGGGAGGAGCTCAGGCCCCACCCAAGCCACGCCAATTTAGCACTGTCCAGGACCGCTCCTGGGTTACTCCCACCTCTCCCCTCTCTTGAAGCCTCAGTGCGTCACATCCAGGAGCTGCCCTGGTCCCTGGACAGCACTGCAGCAGCCTGGCTCCGGCGGGACCGGAGCTCGAAGCCCTGCCCCTTTACCATGCGGCTCTGAGCGGGGAGGAGCTCAGGGCCCACTGAGGACACACCGCTTTAGCTCTGACCAGGGCCGCTCCTGGACGCAGCTCGCTGAGGCACAGCGGGAAGGTGGAGGCGGGGCTGGAGAATTCTTGTGTGGGCTCCTGCGTGCCCGGGGCCTGGGGCAAATTGCCCCACTTGTCCCACCACCCCCCCGGGCAGCCTTGTATCTGACTTTTATGAAACTGCACAAACGCAGATTCTTCACATGAGGATTCAAAGATGAGTGACTCCACATATGGCTTGTGACGAGTCCATATCTGACCGAGTGAAAATGGGTTTAGAGAGCTTTTCATTCTGTTCTCCAGGCCTGTTCTCTTAACAAAACTATCACGTAGCTGGGCACAATTGAAAGTATCTGCTCAGCAGAGGCCAGAATATGAAGAGGAGAGACTGCTGCCTGGGTATCAGCTGTGCAGTTGTGGGGTGCCAGGACTCAATAACATAGGAAGTTGCGCTCAGTGCATCTACAGAGCTGTGTAGAAGGAGTCCAGGGCTTGAATAGCTATATATGATTGAGGTACACCAGAAGAGTTGTGTTTGGAGCCCTGTAACTTTAGTAGAACTGGGTGTCATGTGTTGGGGTTCAGTTGCATCGTGAAGGCCAAGAATTGGAATGGCCAATGGGTTTTAATTCCAGAAGTGAAGTGGATCAGCAGAGCTGTATCTGTTAAGCTTGAACAGGGCCTGAATGCTCTGTCTGTTTCTTTCAGCACATGCTTTTTTGGTTTCATGAGCAGTAAAAATCAATTATAAAATTATGAAAAAAATAGAGAAGATTTATTGAAATTTGTCCTCTAAGTGGATGTTTAAAATACATTAGTGATAAGCCAACTCAGTGTGCCTAATAGAAAACACAGGATGATGGAAAAAGAAATCTTGCTGAGCCCTCAGTGTCCTGCATGAGTCACTAACTCCCTAGGGCAGAAACCAGAACAGAAGAGATGTTTGTTTTCTTGTTGTGAAGCCAAAACTTAGCCAATTCTGCATTAGGATGAATCTTCCTGGGAGGCATATCCCTGCACTAGTGTAACTTAGGGTGAGTAAAGGTGAACGAGTCCATAAATGTAGAAATCTAGAACACTCATTCTCATTTTTGCTAAATCTTTATTCAGGCAAAACACCAATTAATTTCAACAAGAGTTTTGACCAAGGAAGATGCATTTTATGACTTCGGGATTGCAGCCCCAAAGAGCACTGGGGCAGATGATTGCTGGCACAGGGAGGGTTTAAATATGTGGGTCAAATTCTCTGCTGATATAACTCCTCTGGCATCAGTGGAATTATACCAGCAAGGAATTTGTCCCTGTGTCTTTTTATCTGGGTTGGCACTTGTCACTACTTTATCCTTGGTATTCCAAACCTTCATCCTTCATATTGCCTCGTCAATGCTGTTGGCCAGCTTTGCACTGTATCTAGCAGAGACTTCAACATCATAGGATTTCTTGAAATAGTGTCTACGACTCATGAGGGGAACAGCAGTGTTTTTGTCCAGTTCTCTGAGGCCTTATAAATACTTTCTCAACTCAAGACAGTTTATAAGCCTGTTCAGCTCCAGAGTTGCATAAATTTGATGGAAATTCTCGGTTTGTGATAGAATGAGAAAGCAAAGAGGACACAGCACATTTATTTGTGCTAATAAATGACCTCTTGCTGGAAGCTGTCTGTTAATGCTATTAAATGAACTACTGCTGTGGAACTCAAGGCTGGAGCCAGAGCACAATAAAAGGTGCATTATTATGACTGTTCAGATAATGCCAGACAATTTTGCTGTTCTAATTTAAAGATTTAATGGTTTGTTAATAATGCCTGATTTGGGAATACGGTATAGAGTCTGTCAAGGTGTGGGGGCATAATGGCATTAATAAGGGTAATTGAAATTGTTTCTGTAAACTTGTTTGCTCTGATTTGTTAATTGAAAAATGGCTTGTCTTAAAGTGTGATAGAACAATTGTTCCTTCGTGTATCTGGGCTGGGGGGAGGGGACAGGGGTTATGTATTGGTTCATGCGTCTGTGTGGTTTTGTATGTATATCAGTATGGTAAGCCTAGAGCAGTGTGCATGTGTGTTTATAAGAGTAGTGTGAATAGGGCAATGTGTGTATCTGTGTGTCTTCAGCATATGTCGGCGACTATCTCTGTATATGCTAGCATGTCAATGTATGTGCAGTATGCATGTGTATTTTAAGTTTATGATTAATTACAGGACATCTAAGGTGAAAAAGGAAAATGAGAAACTCATAAATTATTGGATGTTTAACCTTGGAGAAGCAAACTTTGCATCTAGTCTTTCATCAGTGCCCACATACAACTGCCATTAACATTAATTATAGAGATACTTGTGTGTAACTCCTGTTAACCCTAATTAGAGTTAATGGAAGATACGCGTGGACATTAATGGCACAAGAAACAAAGGAGTCTCCATTTCCAAGGTTAAATATCCAGCAGCTTCCCTCATCGCTGTTTGGCACCTTGTAATTATACAGTTTCTCCCTCACACGCACACTCACATACCACTTTTCGCCCTCCGTTTTTTTCAGTCACATATTATTTGGAATTAACAATCCAAAGAGCAAAGAAGATTACAGCAATGACTTCAGTTACCCTTCATTAATGTCATTATTCCACCCTCCTCAACTGATAGACTTTACTGTATTCCTGAATCAGACCTTATTAAATCTGTAAATAACAGCAGAAAAATGATCCGCTGTTGTTTGAACAGTAGTAGTAGTGTGCCCTTGGCTGACCTATTATGAGTTCTATTAGAGTCACATACAGGAACAGGGAGAACTTCCATTTTGTTCTGAAGGTTGACATCATTATGATAAACAAGGAGCTCAGTGTCTGTGAGCGAGGGGAGTTTGCATAATGTCCAAGACGTCTGTCTGTCTGCCTGTGCATAAGGCTGCCATCATAGTGATATTTTTGAAACTGTGAATCAAAACACCTTCCCTAAATCTGTATTTATTTGTCTGGCTATCTTTAGTATTTCTAGGACTGTTGTCATTGTAAAATCAAGGCTTTAGATGTATAAATATCCTGGTATTATTATTATCCTTTTGACAAAGGAGAGCTAATGACTACATGCCAAACTGTGTATGTATTTTACTTGTGTACAGCCATTCAATGTCCCTGTGGACAGTATCTCTTCTGAGCTGATTTGACTCAAAATCAGCTTTGACAGCCAAGGGCCTATCATTGCTGAGGTCAGGCTCCCCACATATAGCTCAGCATGCTTGCTCTTGTTCCTACTATTTCCCTGCGTTTGGAGACTATAATCAAGGTGAGCATTATGCATTGTCATTGACCAACTTCTGGATTCTAGAGTGACATGACTGGCCAAAAGTGACTTTCTTTGGTGTCTGATTAGACGTGAGGGTTTTTTCTCTTTCCATTGTGATGCATTCATTCCTTTCTGGTTAAATTAATGCCATGCCTCCTCTAAGACTACTTAGAAACTATAGTGTATGCAACTGGTGATGCGTGGATGCTCCCTGGATGCTTGGGAGATGTAGCCACAAGAAGCATTTTATACTTGTTTTTCACCTGCAATGGCTTCCTTTTTTTCCTAGATGCAATTTGAGGTATAAACACTGATCGATGCTTGGCTTGGATGCTGGCTTTCAGATAAACTGCCTGTGCCCACAAACTACCTTAACAGTTGCGATCAGCTGAGGTGCTTGTACCAATAGTCCCTAGATTTAAAAGTGTGTAATTGGAGGCAGAACATTCTTGGTGGAGAGTTCTCAACTCTGGAATTTTCTTCCCCACCTGGTCTGACACAGATAGAGTTTTGTTGACCATTAGAGCACAATGTGAGACCCATCCCACGACTCAGCATTTGCTTGAGGGGAGGTTTGATTTATTCTGTTGACTTTTTTCTCTTTTTTCTGTTGGGTCATTAAAAGTGCATATTGTGTTTTTTAGGTATTGTTCATTGATTCTTTAGACCTTTGTACTTTATTAATTTAAATGAAAGCAATGTTTACTTAAGGGCTGTGCTATGCTGGTGACTTTGGCCAGTATAGCAATGTTGCTTAGGGAAGTGATTTTTTGGTTACATTTTTATATTAGCTAAATACCTAGTGTAGGTACAGTTATACAGTCAAAAAGTGTTTTTGCCACTGTAGCTTTGTTTGGGGTACTGTATAAGCTCTTCTGGCAAAAGTACACTTGCTGCACCTCCAGTAGGAAGATCTGCCAATATAGCTAAGCTGGCAAATCCTTTGTCATGTAGACAAGGCCTAAGTCTCTTTTGCTAGCTTGCTGAAGGTTGAAGTAATACACTGAGGCCATGTCTACACTAGAAGCACTTAATATTCTATGCTGGCAAAGTGTTCCTAATATGAACACAGCTATACCAGCAAAGTTGAGCTCTGCATTGGTATAGTAAAGCCACCCTCCATGAGCGAAACAAGCTACACCAGTAAAAGCGCAGCTTTGTTGGCATAGTTTCTTGTACACTAGATAGTTCTGCTGTTTTAACTACACCAATATAGTAAGAGTGTCAAAAAATCCTAGTGTGGACACAGTTATACTGGTGATAGCATATTGTAGCTTGGGAAGTGGAATAAGCGATAATGGTCTGTCGCCTTTATACTGATATAACTACGTTCACTAGGGCTTTTACCAATGTAACTATTTCAGGGGAAAATATTATCCCCTGAACTGAAAAATTATACTGGTAAAACTTTTAAGTATATTGTAGACCGAGGCCTAAGATGTCAGTTCAATGAAGGGAACACAGCTATTGTGTTTTTCATTTTTAATTGAAACTAGGAAAATGCAACATCTCTCGGAACAGGACTGATGATTTCTAACAAGGCCTGGCTCTTGTTGTGTGGTTGGGAAAGTGAAATACAATCTGAGGGTAGATGTTGTCAGAGCCACTGAGGTTAAGCACCCCTGGCCTCAGGCAAATCCCTTTGTTTTTATAAGCCACTACAGCGAGGCTGTAAAATATTTTAAAATGGGTGATTCAATATTAGTCTCTAAACAGTGCAAAGGTAATAATATACCATGGGTGGTAACTTGAAGCTGGCTTCATAAACTTAAAATCCCACTTTGTTGTCTTTAACCTTGGTAGGATATTTATAAACTAAATCCTCTCCAAATTAAAATACATATAGATATCTACAACATTGGAGACAGACATTCAACCAAAGGCTTGCAGATTGGAGAGATTAGTTACAATGGGTTCTATTGGTAGGGTCATTGCTGATATAATACTCACTGCTGCTGCCATTTCTTTTCTGCGAAACTGTTGAACAAGACCATAAATAAAACAAAATAATCTCTATCCTGGAGTGGAGAAAATTGTCAGGTTCCTTTTTTCCCAGGAGTTTGAACCACTTTGGTGGCAAAATAACACTACCCTGTTTGTAATTTGAAGATGGGACCAGTTTCAGAATCATTGAACCAACAACAGGGACATAAGTGGTGGGAAAGCAATTTATTCTGGGCCTTTGGAGTGGGGCTAAGCAGCATTACAGTATTCCACAGAACTCAATTCTCCAACAGACACAAGTAAATTATGTAGTTATTTGGTTGTCTATGACTTGGTTGCTGTGCCAGAAGGATGCTGCTTTGAAATACTTTACAGTTAGTGAGAAGTGGCAGAGAAATTTTGGTTCAGAAGCCAAGATTGTTTGCCTCGGCTGATGTTTTAGGCTTAAATCTATGGATAAGATTACATATCACATGATGAATCCCTTTCTGTGACGGGAACAGAAAAACAACCTGTAAATACCCAGTTTTTCATGATGGTAGCTGGTATTTTCAGGCAGGGTATTTAAAGTTGTATCAAAATGAAAGAGCTAGAATTTAAGCCTCACTTGGGTATCTGCCATTATTCTTCCACTTGCTCTGTTGGATTTGAACAGAGCTAAAGCAATCAGCAGGAGACACTCAGTTCCTCATTCTTTTGGGTATCTTTGAGCAAAAGCAGTTGTTCCTAGAATACAATATAAAGTGTCTTTATAGGAGTCCCAAAAGGCTTTACAGAGTTGAATAGTATAAGGCAGTAGACAGTTTATTGTGTAACATGTGCATGGTATGTGATATGGCTAATGATGTAACAACATCACATTGCAAAAGAGGGAAATTAAGTATCAGTGAGGGAGAAAACCTAGCTTGTCAACTGAGAGTTGATGAGGGGGAGAGATGCAGGAAAGCTCACGTCTGGGAATCATGATGGCTCAGTCAGGGCAAGGAGAGCTTGCACTGTTTTCACCAGCTGTGCAGTTCTCCTTAGAAACACCACATCTCTTAATTCCTCAGCTCTCTCGAGGCTCATCAGGCTGAAAGAGGGGAAACTAACTCTGTCATCTGCACATATTCAGCCATAGTGAGTAGAAACACTAATGTCATAGTGGACAAAGCACAGCCTGCAAACCAGGTGTGCCTCACAGAGTTCTGCAATGTGGCCCAGGGCCATCCCGCTCTTTGTGAGCAGATACCAAACTAGTGATCGGCACACTGGAAACAAAGTGGATAGAAATTAGTAGGTGTGTGGCTGTCATAAATAGATAGGTAAGGTAAGGGTTAAGTTTCTTTTACCTGGAAAGGGTAACCAAACACCTGACCAGAGGACCAATCAAAGAACTGGATTGTTTAAAGTCAGGGGTGGGAATTTGTAGACTGGGGTCTTTGTTTTGTTTTCTCGGCTATGAGTAAACAAGTTTCCTCCTAACTCTCTCTTAATACTCTATAAAAACATCTGTGAGGACAAAGGAAAGCCAAGTAAGTCGGCTATGATGATCTTTGTGGTGTATTCACATGTATGTTGATTTGTTGGACTGGTTTAATTGGGCTATCTTTTAAATCAGACTGTTTCTTCATATCTTCTTATAAGCAAGAGCCTGTATTGAGTTTCTTAATGCAAGATTATTGTTTTATATTTTCTTTCTTTTTTTATATAAACTTTTCTTTTAAAACGTGTGGAAGTTTCTTTTCCTAGGGAGGCAAAGGGAAGGGAAAAGCCAGGCTGTGGGCTATTTTCCTATTGCTTTCAGGGAAAGAGCAGGCTACGGGGAAAGAGAAAAAGAATCACCTCTGTATCAGGTACCTGTCTCCCTCACGGGAAGGCAGGCACGGGGAAAGGCAAAGCCAAGCTGTTGGCATTTTGCATCTCAATTGTCCTGAGGGTAGAGAACGCTTATCTCTTGGGAAGCAGAGAAACCGGTTTCTTGATACTCGCAGGCTAGACCAAGAGGCAAGCCTGGGAAGGAGGGGGGAAGGGGTTTTATCCCCTGCTTTTAGCATCCAAGGGATTTGGAATCTGGGTGTCCCACCAAGGGAGGGTTGGGGACACCAGAGAGAGGAAAGGGGGGATCAGGCCCCATCAATTCCTGATCTGGTGGCAGCGAGAATATCCAAGCTGGTAGTGAGCTTGGGGGAGTTTCAGGTAAGCCCCCAGATTTTGGACGCAAAAGTCCAGGTTTGGGACAGGACCAGATTGTGGACGCTAAAGTCCAGGTCTGGGACTGGAGGCTAGATTACCACAGTGGCTCATTAAACTACAGCTTCCATTGTACATCCCTCAACAGTACAGTGTCTATCTGCATTTCTCCAGTATTTATCCTGTTGTCTAGCCACTGTACATCCATCACTATAGCACTTCGTTTTGCTGTTCTTAGTAGTGGAGATTAAAATGGATTCCTAGTGTAGAATAAGGGTGGTGCTGATAAGCAGAAGCAGCCCAAAAATATTTTTATGGCTAATTAATAATTAGTGCATCTGGTATCCAGAGTAGCAGTTTATGCATGTCACCAGAAAGTTAGTGAGGCCCTCTCACCCATGGGCTGGGAGTGAATATTGAACTGCTTCTCAACTGAAAGGAGTTTTCTTTCTGTATATATAGTATTCAAAGTGAGCTGAGTGTGAGTGCACAGTTAAAATCCTCAACAAAATCAATTTTGTTTTAAAGGCTGATTCCCATTTCTGAGCTACTTGTGAGAGAGCAGCTGTAAGCTCTGTGTTTTCTGAAAGCAGAAATAACCCCTCAAGATTTTATTAGCAACCAAGAGCCTGAACTTTTTGACCCTTGATGCCCTTGGGACACTCACACTTCTGCTGACCCCTTTGAGGACCTAATGCAATCTACTGCCAGTGACAGACAACTGGCAGTCTTGTAGCCCCCTGTAGCGCACTCACTTGTGGCTGGCTTGTAGTCACGTGATGAAAGGTAGCAGGTCGGTGACATCTGGCATACACATGGCCCTCCCTCCAGGGTCACTTGCAACAACCTACATGCATGCCATAGCTGTGGAAGGAAAACATTGTTTGCTTTCAGACCATTAACATTTCACTGCTATGTTGCTTTTGCCTGTCACCCATGGAGACCCTACACTGAACCTTTCCCTGGGCACAAGCTAAAATGATTTGGATGGATTCAGCTTAATAGCTTGGAAGAAGGCAATGGCTCCAAAGATGAAGGTGAAATCTCAAATAATAGCTTGGGTTGAAAATCAAACCCAGATCCTTCTTTAAGATTTGGATGAGGATCCCCTTTCCTTCTCACACATTTCCCAACCCTCAGCATGGCAGCAGCTCTTTTACTGCACAGGTCGGTGGTCCTACTTTTCCTCATTTCTCTTACCACCAGAATCCAATGGGACCCAACAAGTTCTCTCCAACCCCATGGCCCCACTCCTGTGGTTTCCTCTATCTCTGCAGACCTACATAACATAACAAACTCTGGGTTTCCCTTTAAACTGCATGACCATTGACCATGCAACATAAAAGGATTGTGAAGAGGATCCTCAGAAAGTTTGGCAAGATGTTTGACTGCTTTCCCAGGCCACTGCAGCTCACCACTACCAACTAAGCATCTGCCCTCAAAGTCATCTGAAGATTCTACGTGATGAGGAACCTCAGCTCCATCATGCCCTCTGTATACAAAGAACAGGTGATTCACTGTGTCACCATTAATAGCAGTACATTGTTAATTCTGGAACCTGATGATGATATAATGGTATGATTCCACAAGCCTTCTGTACAAGGAACTCCTGTTGACTTCAGTACGAGTTCTGCAAGCAGAGAGCTTTCAGAATCAAACTCTAAATGTTAATATTATTTCAATGCTGATCACTTTAGCAGAAACTAAGTTGTTTATGGATTGTGAGCAGAGCTTATGTAGAAGGCTTCCATTTTTTTTTCTTATCTATCACTTGCAACTTACAGCCTTTTGTCATTCAGTTTGTATGAAGGAATGAACTTGTATAGTGACATTCTAAACTATAGTAAGGTCATTTGAAAAGTGTTTTTTTTTATCCACATTTTGAATCCTATGCTCCTGGGAGCTTTATTGCCCTTTGCTAGGTCTTTCCACTAGTAATCTCAAAGCATTTAACAAATATTATTGAATTAAGCCTCTCAAACTGCCTTGGAGTAAGTTATTACTAACCCCTATTTCATAGATTGGGAAACTGAGACAAAACCGACTTAAAGTGATTTGTCCATGGTCACACAGTGAGTCACTGTCAGAACTATGAAAAGAACCCACAATTCCTGACTCCCAAGCCTGTGCTCCAGCCACTTGACTTGCTGCTGCTTCAGACCATTGCCATTCAAGGCAGATTCAGTGCAATCCACTGTAGCAAGGAAAATGCAAAGTGGTGACCTCAAATTTTAAGTAAACAAAAACTGTCCAATATTTTATCTTAAAATGCATTTGTACAGCAAGATGCTACAGAGACTTGATCTAGGCGTAAGTTTTATGTTTGTAAAACATTTTAGTTTCCCTTTTAATGTTTTAAATTTAATCCTCCCCTCACCCCCCTTCCAGCAGTAGCGATGGAACAGTTGAATGTTCCATTGCCTGAGCCAACTTCTCTTGTTCTAGGAAGAGGCATCATAACAACTGTGCAACCTGATTGGGAGAGTTCTTAAAAAGGGCTTTCTTTCTGCTCTCAGAACATACCAGAACTTCCTGCTGCTCTCCGCATGCTTCAGCCTAAACCTAGACCAATTGCCCTCCAAATCTGGTTTTGATACTTACAAAAATTAAAAACAATGTTTTAGCAGGCAGCAGACTTGCTTTCTAATTGCATGTTGCGTGAGAAAAGAGACACAACTGAACTGAGATTAAAACTCTACTCCTGGTAAATATTAACTATTTAAAGCTTGCATTTTTTCACAGATCATTTAGACCCTGACTGATGCAGAGGTTGGGCTATATGATCCTAGAGAAACTTTTCAGTCATATCTCCTCTGGGTCCTGTGGAATGTCCTGTTTTTAAAATGTATAACTACATAAATGTTGCTATTCTCCATAACAGTGTTTCCAGATCTGAAACTGATGCAGGTCCTGGTAGATGATTCAGCAACATAAGAAATGTCAGACTGGAACACTGATCCAGATTCTCTTTCTGACCACGTCCAGTGCCAGGTGCTTCACAAGAAGGTGCAAAAAACTCTATAATGGACATTTATGGACTCACATGCCCAGGGGATGCATTTCTTCCTAATTGCCTGCAGTTAGTAGTTGACTTATGTCCTTCCTTGTGTTGGGTCTAATGGGGAAGGCATCCCCCCTTTCATTCAGTGACAATGTGTTTCTTCTTCTGCTTTATGGACATGTTTGCTGCCTCTTGACTAATGTTTCAGATCTTGCCCTAACCATTATCAGGGCCACCCAGAGGGGGCTGGGTGCAAAGCAATTTCGGAATCCCCTTCCCTAAAAAAAGTTGCAATACTATAGAATACTATATTCTCGGGGGGTCCCCTGCGGGGCCAGGGGCAAATTGCTCCACTTGCCCTCCCCGGGCAGCCCTGATCATTATTAATTATATTGGGGCAATTAATGTCATGCTGATTTCAGTCAGACATACTTTACATTCCCTGCTTCCAGTCCTCTTCTCATAGCAGATGACACAATAATTAAGCATGTGCAAATTAAATGTCGTCTGAATCCAGGGCATTCTCCTCTCACACACACATTTCTCTCACTCAGTGGTTAGTTTTTTTAAAAAGAAACTTCATACAGTTCTGTTGGCCCATGCTTGTCCTTATGTGTTTTTTATGACTGATATTGGTTCAGGCTTTGCCCCATGCTATTCCCAGCCTGGTTTTAGGTGTTTCTAGTGAGGAGGCTTCCACTGTTGTTATGTATTAATTAAATTAAAGTAAAGCCAAAAAAAGTGCTCATTCTTAAACAGTTTCCAAACACAAAAGAAGACACTGTCCTTGCTCTGAGGAGCTCCCAATATTTAAAACAAAGTCTCCCTTGACTTCTGCAGTATATAAACCACCATGCTGAGAAATGTTTCACAAGCCTCTGATTGAAAGGCTATATTGTGCTTTAACCCCAGCAAGTCTCCTTGGGAAGAAATGGTGTTCATCTTTCTGTTCAGTACTGAGGTTTTTTGTTTGGTTTAAAGCCAAAGTGTAAGTGGTCTGTGTAGACCATTAGCTGTTTGAGAGGAGATGATACTTCTCTATGGGTGAAATTCACCCCTTTGCAGAAGTCCATGGGAAGACCCAGTCCTCACTTGAGCAGCACTTAGGCCTTGTGCTGACCCAGTTCATAGGACTGAATTTCACTCAGTGTCTACCCTCTTGAATCCTGCTTAGGAACTGTATGCTTCAGGTATGTTTCTGGGAGATGATACAGTTCTTCTCTGTGGCCCTGTCTTCACTAGGAAAATGTGCTCTGCACATGAGTTAGTTAATGAGAGGTAAAATCCTAGTGACATCAAGGCAGCGTCTTGTTTTCATTAGGATTTTTCCTCATGTTGGCTAATTCGAGTTGAGAACACATCTTTTTTTCTAGTGAAGTCAAGTTCTTTGAGGCTGATCCCGTGCCCAGCAAAATCTGGGGGATTTGGATCAAACCTTATATGCTTAAGGAGTAAGGATGTTTCCAAGAGGGGAGACAGTTCTTTCTCTGCACGTTACAAGGATATTCCAGTTACATTTTAGAGGTAGCAAAGGGAGTAAGCTGCCAATGCCCAGTAGAATCCAACCCACTATCCTCATTCAAAAAAGTGAATACAGATACTTCTGCACACACTAGAATGCAGCAGCAGTCCTCTTACTGCTGAGCAAACTTTCCCAGAGATGTGGAATAGATGCCTGCTATGTCTGAGCATTAGGGTTGATGCACCGCTCTCTTAAGTGGTCTCACTTTACTGCAGAAACTCAAGACACACTCTAAAGACTAAATGAAACAGATGGTGCTTTGAACCCTGAGGATGCAGCATTATAGCAGCACGACAAAGGAAGCCCTATGTTCACTTCAACGTTAGCAGTCTGATTTATGGGAGCTGCAGTGCGCAGCTTGTCGTGTCACTAACATGGTTAAGGCTTTTGTAGGAGCAGCTTAATTAGCCCGCTTTTATTCCTTAATTCCTGGAAGTGGTGGAGTGTGCTCGGCTGGCCTTGATGGCAGCAAGAATCCCCATGATTTATGCTCCGAGAAGTGGAGGTGAATTTGTTGCCATGGCACTCTAAGGTGTCTCCAAAACCCACAGCTCCTGTCTGCTGAATAGGCTCCCAGCAGCACATCCTAATTGTTGTTGTGCAGCACCAAAACAAATGATCAGAGGTTTCCACAAAGACTATAATCAAAGGAGCAACTCTTGCTTTTTAATATGTGCTGAATGGGTTCATTTGTAAGCTTATTACGACTTTAGAGAGAGACACTATTAGGACAATCATTAGGTGCCTGTGAAAATAGGAGGGTAAACCAGGACACATTCCAGAATAACCTCTACTGTAATATTTGTGCATTAAAAGTACCTACCATGCTAAGCGCCATGTTCATTTTCCTGTTGCAAGTGCCATAAATTAAGGAAACCCCACCCTCCAAAAAGGTAAATGAGGCACGTTCAAAATAAGGTCATGATCAGGTTTAAAAAAAAATAAACCCAAAGAACCCTAGATGCCTGGAAAGCAGCAAACTGACCAGCACTTGTCTTTTGTATCTCTGTAGTGCTTGTTACCCTAAGGGATGCCAAAGCACTTAGGGGCCAAATCTTGACGTCTTTATTCCAGTTGTACTCAATCTATTCTCTTATTGTGTACAAAAGACTTCTTTGCTGGTTGTCTGGGAACCTTCATTGTACATTACACCAGTGGTTGCATTACACATCTCTTTTAAGGGAAGGTGGAGAAGGGAACATTCATTAACTCATATATCTTAACATACCAAGATGAAGGGCCTAAATATATCAACTCCAGTTTATTTTCCTGGAAAACTTCTGACCCTGGGCGATGGGCTTCAGTCATGGTTATCTATATATCTATTTTTACTTTCTTTCTGGACTAGAGTTAGAAATACCTGTGGTAAATCTTGTCGTGAAGAGAGGTTGTACCCTTGCCTAATTCAGGCCAGGTGGCTGTAATCAATTCCAGTTGTTTTTAAGACCACTGTCTCCTTGGCTTGTCATGGAGTAAGTTGCAGGGGCCATTTGCAGTGGCGCTGAATCTTCTGTGCTTGCGCACAGAATGGATTTTATGGTATATTTGCTGGTTCGTCTCCTACCAATCAAATTCAAAGGCAGGGCTACCTCATTCACTTGAATCATTCTTCATTTCTTATGTCATATCTTAATTCTAAATTATTAGCCCCTTGGGGAGGGAGCTTGTCTGTGTTTTGTGGGGCTCCCAGAACACCTCTGGAAGGATAAATCTTACTAATACAGTACTACTATTAATAATAAAGATTATTTAGAACGTCAGAAAAGGTAAATCCCAAAAAATTCTGCCAATGTTATTTTTGTAATGAATTCATTCTGCCTGTGTTCAAAATGATCAAACTCATCCATTTGAACATGAAGCGTTTTTGTAGTCATAGTTGTTTTATTACAAAGATTTGGGATGGTGGCTAGCTTTTGCATTTCAATCTTGGTTTCTCTGTTTTGCTTTCATACCGGTATAGCCAGCATCTAGAGTAGAGCGAGAGCCAGGGCCTGCTCCAGGCACCAGCCCAGCAATCAGCTGCTTGGGGCGGCCAATAGTGAGGGGTGGCAGGCCTGGGTCTTCAGCGGCAATTCGGCGGCAGGTCCCTCACTCCCCCTCAGAGCGAAGGACCCGCCGCCGAATTGCCGCAGAAGACTTAAGTGGCGGCGGTGGAGCTGCAGATCGCAATTGCGGCTTTTTTTTTTTTTTTTCCTGCTTGGGGCGGCAAAAACCCTGGAGCTGGCCCTGGCGAGAGCATGTGCTTCACTTTTTATAACTAGTTTATGTACTGAGAGTTGTGTTTATTTGGTATTAAAAATTATGAAGACTATTAGTCCTCCAATTAACTAACCAAAGGCTTGCCAAAGCTCTGTCTCCATCATTCTTGGCAATCTCTGCTGCTCTTCAGATCATAATTACAAATACATATCAATCCACTTCACTTTAAGTGTCCCACCATTGCTAATTCACTTGGTGTGCACTGGAATTTTGCTGATTGCAGGAACTCAATTGGTTTTCATATGCAATGAATTTATTAGTTTCCATGCAGGCCTGGGTTTGAAGATCTCAGCCAAAATGTCTGTGTGCAACTGGGAATCCTGGCACAATCTATAGAAAGACCAAGGACTTGTTCGGGGTATATTCCTTTCCTGAAGCATGTGTATAATTCCCAGCAACAGTAATAGGAAGGTATACATGCATATCAAGGGGTGAATAGATTCCTTGGTTAGTGTAGCAAGCGCACCTCCTTTCCTTCTTAATCTGGAGAAGAGAATTAAATTGCTCAGTATATCTCATGCTATGAATAGGAAGTTGGCATCTTACTACAGTGAGATATGTGTGATGATATTCAAAACACCTGAACAAGGTAAAGAGCCAAAGATCTTTCTAAATACGGCAATGTGCGTGGTCTGTTTTTTTGGTGTTTTGTCTGATAGTTCTCCAAGGGGTATGAAATCTGCTTATGGCTTCAGCTAGCAACTCCTTGGCTCCAAGGCATGTGCTATGTATTGCATGCAGGACACTACTGCTCAACAATTGGGCTGAATCATCAGTTAATTGTTATTGAGGTGAAGGTTTCATTGTGGAGTACTGATGGGTAGGTCAATTAAACTTGGGAGATGGTTTGGTTCTGTTTGTTCTGATTATGGTAGTGCAAATAGACTGGAGTTAGAGAAACTTTGGAGATGTCCCTCTTGTTCTTTTTGGGGATTTGGGAGGGACACGACCACAGCCCTGTGTTTGCATGAACATGTTTTTGGGTCTACACAGCTTTCCATCATAAATAGTGTTTGTTTTTATCTCCTCCTGGTGGAAACTGTTGAAAACAAAAGTGACCACCCTGTTCCGTAGCACTGTTCAGTATTAAAGCGGGTAGCAAGAGCATGGGGTTCCAAAACCCCTGCCAGAAAATAAGTCTGTTTACTTGAGGCTTTTTTGGGGGGAGGGCAGAGGGCATTTGCATAGCTGTGCTAGGCAGAAGAGTCTGTGGCTCATAGTGTACTCCCTTTTGATTGCCTGTTTGTCTTAAAAAGCAATGAATTCCCTTCCCTCTGGCCTGAAAAGTATCAGGGACTTAAGAGATTAAAATTCATGGTTTTGGTGCATAAGGTTGCCACGGCAACTGCCCTATGTATTTTTTTGGATGGATTACTGCGTCTTGCAAACAGTCATCAGCTCGCCAAGATACTGAGGCATTTACTCCAAACCAAAAAAGACTGAATCGTTAGAGAGAAGGGGAGCAGAGAAGAGTGTCAAGGAGTCAGTCCCTATAAAAGTGAGGTCTGTATAGGCTAACAGAAGAAGTGGAAGAGCATTTGTGTGTGATGTCAAGTGCTTTAAGTTTTGGGAGTCCTTAGGAAGTGCAAAGAGCGTTTCTGCACCCAGGAGTACCTGGAATTATGATATGTCATGTCTTGTTGCCTTTAGAGCCGTTGAGTCAAATTCACTCCTGATGCAATTCTAGTAACTTGCCCCCAGGGTGAATTTGGTGTGTTCTTGAAGGCCAACATTTTCAAACCTGGGTGCCCAAAGTTAGGATCTAAATCTGTATTTAGATAGCTAAATAGATGTCTTCCATGAAAAGAAAATGTTTTCCAGAAAATGTAATGAATGGGCCAGATTGTTTCTCAAGGAAAGGACCGAAGCATCAGTGTGCCTGGGGCTGGCATCAATGTGGTCTGGGGGAGTAGGGTATTGTACAGTATGTCAGTATCCCTGGTTCTGTTCCTGATTCTACCATTGACCTGGCAAGACCTTTTCTCTCTCTCTGTCTAAGTTTGCTGATCAGTAAAATGGGTATAATGATATTTATCTTCTTTTGTAAGGCACTTTGACAGAGTGGGAGTAGCCTAAGGCTGTAAGCTTCCCTGCAAGGGCTGAACTGGGGAGATAACTGGTTAATCACCCAGTCCTTAATTAGTTAATAAGGGGATTCTGCTCATCAGCTGGGGATGGTTGAATGCAGGGGGAGGGGGAGGGAGGTGCGAGGAAAAGGATGGGTAAAGAAATCCAGGATCTCAGAGAGGTGAGGTCTCCCTGCTATCTCTTGCCCTGTACCTAGGGAATAGGATGAAGCTTGGGGAAAGACTTAGGCTGTGGGGACACAAAACTGCACAAGACTTTGTAAATAAAGCACACTGTGGTGAACCTACATAGGTGTTAGCGCTGCTTGCAAAGCGAGGTGCAGGGTTGGTGAAGCATACCCTGTGAAAACTCAGGGCTTGTCTGGGTCATTTCCCTTCTGGTGTAAGAGAAAGGCCATAAAGGAAAGTCACCCAGAAGGCACAGTGGAGCAGGCACCATGGAAGAACTTGTGCACGGGGTAGATGAACAGCAAAAGATGTAACAGAAAACTCTACAGGAATTTCAACAGACCCAGCAACAGGAAAGACAGTCCTTGTTGTCCTGGCAAGTTGATTTTAGGCCAATCAGAGGTGCAACAACAGTTCTTGGAGAAGCTGGTGTGCCCTCCAATAGGGAATGATAACAGAATGATAGGCCTGGGACAGTGCAAAATGAGCCCAACAGATGACCCTGATGCCTTTTTGTTGTTGTTTAAGAGGTGGCTTCAGCAGTGGGCTGGGAGAAGAGGGTATTGGCTTTCTGATTGACTTCATACCACTCGAGAGAAGCGTAAGCTAATTATATGGCTGAGCATGATGCTGTAAAGGTGGCCATTTTCTGTATTGCCAACCACAAATGTTCAAAAATAATGTTAGGCTCCCCCAAAATCATGAAATTGGCGTTTAATTCATGAAATTATGTAAAATAATAGATCTGTTCTTATTTGCCTTCTGCTTTTTGAACCTTTAGGGTGCACTGGGGTCCTATTTTGAAGCTTTCCCTAGAGCTGCGAGGGCTTGAAACATACTTTTTCTTTAAGAACGAAGACTGAAATCATCACATATCCATTTAACTGCAGGAGTTGGGGCTTTAAGGAAAACAATTATCAGGAGACTCATGATGAAATCATCAGAATTGGCAACACTGCATTTTAGATGGGATGGGTCTGTCTGCAGAACAATATAGGCAGAAGCTTCAAGCTGTAGAAGACCCACTGTAAATAGAGCGCACTATGGTGAGCCTACACAGGAATGCTTACAAAGTGAGATGCAGGGTTGTGGCAGCATGCTCTGTGACAACCACTTTGAGATCTTTATGTGAAAAGTATTGTGTAATTGCTAGGCATCACTGTTATTTATTTAACTCCACTGAGGGCTTCCTTGCATTGAGCACGAGTGCTGGGGTGATTCGTTAATGTTTCCCTGGTGCTTTGGAAACATAAAGCAAAAATTATACATATTATTTATATTCCAGAACTGCTGCTATTTATTATGCACTCACCTCTAAGTGTTTCAGCCCAGCCCTCTTCTCCCTTTCCCATGCTCCCTAATTATTCAGTCCAAATGATGAAACACTTGTGACAAGAGTTTCTGGAACAAGGCAATACGTGGTCACTTTGTTGCAGAATTCTGACTTGATTAATAGTAGAAAGAGAGGAACCAGGCGAGACCAAGGCCTGCTGAGCTGCTGCCGAGAGTGCTGTGCTTGTGAAGGAAACAGGGAGGACAGCTTCAGTTGTAGCTCAGTTTCAATTAAAATCATAGGGGGATTGGGGTGGTGGTTAATATTTAAAAGTCTATCAGGTTAATGTTTTAAGGCATCAGTGTGATCCTAGGGACCTCACAAAATTAGCTGTGCAGAGCAAGTTCACTTGGCTTCAGTGTTGCAAGGGGAGACAGTTGTCACAGGAAATGGGCTTGTATTATAGTGACAATTGCATTTTAATGCAACTAAAGAGGAGCTAGATTGACTGTAATTTAGTATGTAGTTCCATGGCCTTGTGCAGTCCTCTCAACGCTGCTCCATGGGGGCCAACTGTACTTCCACATTGCACTCTGGAATCTAATTGGATTTACATGCAGTAATGTTTTCATATCACAGTGATGACTCTATGTAAGCGCCATAAAATTCCAGTGCAATTATTTATACAGTGGCTACAGTTACAGGATAATGCATGGGGCTGATGGCCCATGCAAGCTCTAATACTATCAAAATACCATATGGTTCACCTTTTTTCAAAGCCTTCCTGTCAGGCAGAGTTAGTAAGGGTTTAAGATTAAACTGGGCCCAGATCCACCAAAATATCTTCCCTTTTTTTTCCACGGGGATACTGGCACTGACCTTTTGCAAACATCCAGAAGGCAATGACCCCTAGCTGCTGCCTGCCCCTTGAAGGGGCATGTGGACCTGGTGTCTGTATCCATTTCCCTACATTCTGCATAGATAGCACATGTGGGAAAAAGGAGTGGCAACAGCTGGTTGCATTGATGATCAGGGTACCTTATCACCACATGACCCAAAAGCCAATCACCTGGTCTTTAACCCTGCTCTCTGAAGTGTCTAGGAATCAGTGGAATTATACATGACCCAGATCTGTTTTTTCCACTCTTGTGATCTTCATAGGTTTCTTGTTTCAGTTACTGCCCATTCCCCAAAGCAACCACTCCCACACACCCCTGATCCCTCTCTCACTTTGTTCTGGCTCTCTTACAGTCCTCCAAGGGATGTGGCAATAAAAGGGTGTGATGGGTTGAATCACAGAAATCCCATTGGGAACTTCCAAGTGATGTGCTAAGACTACTTCTGCCCCTGCTTTTTCCGCCAGCTCGGGACTCCAGCACCCTGTCTTGCTGAGCCAGACACGCCCGTCTGCTCCAACACAGACCCAGGGTCTGAATTACATGCCCCAAAGCTGCAGACTTAACTGAAAGCAACTCACAGAAGTGTTCTTGTCTTTAACGCTCAGATGCCCAACTCCCAATGGGGTTCAAACCCCAAATAAATCTGTTTTACCCTGTATAAAGCTTATACAGGGTAAACTCATAAATCATTCGTCCTCTAAACACCGATAGAGAGAGATGCACAGTTGTTTGCCCCTCGCCCCTGGTATTAATACATACTCTGGGTTAATTGATAAGTAAAAAGTGATGTTATTAAATACAGAAAGTAGGATTTAAGTGGTTCCAAGTAGTAACTGACAGAACAAAGTGAATTACCAAGTGAAATAAAATAAAATATGCAAATCTAAGCCTAATACAATAATACAATTGAGTACAGATAAAATCTTACCCTGAAAGATGTTTCAATAAGTTTCTTTCACAGACTGGACTCCTTCCTAGTCTGGGCACAGTCCTTTCGCATGATACAGCCCTTGTTCCAGTTCAGGTGGTAGCTAGGGGATTCCTCATGATGGCTCTCTCCCTTTGTTCTCTTCCACCCATTTATATATTTTTTGCATAAGGTGGGAATCCTTTGTCCCTCTCTTGGTTCCCACCCCCTCCTTCTCAATGGAAAGACACCAGGTCAAAGATGGATTCCAGTTTAGGTGACATGATCACATGTCAATGTGAGGGTATGGCTACACTTGGAATTTCAAAGTGCTGCCGCGGCAGCGCTTTGAAGTGTGAGTGTGGTCGGAGCGGCAGCGCTGGGAGAGAGCTCTCCCAGGGCTGCACGTAAACCACATCCTCTACGGGTATAGCGTGCAGCGCTGGGAGCCAAACTAACAGAGCTGCAGCACTGATTACACTGAAGCTTTACAGCGCTGTATCTTGCAGCGCTCAGGGGGGTGTTTTTTCACACCCCTGAGCGCGAAAGTTGCAGCGCTGTAAAGTGTGAGTGTAGCCATACCCTGAGACTTCATTACCCACTTGCCAGCACACACGTATACAGGAAGACTTACAAGTAAAACAGAGCCGTCTTCAGACAATTGTCCTGGTTAATGGAAGTCATCAAGATTCCAAACTGCCATTAATGGGCCACACTTTGCATAATTACAATAGGCCCTCAGAGTTGTATCTGAAACTAGAAATATGAAATATAAGAGTGATACCTTTATACAAATAGGATGACCACACTCAGTAGATTATAAGCTTTGTAATGATACCTTACAAGAGACCTTTTGCATGAAGCATATTGCAGTTACATTAGCATATTTTCATAAAATTATATAGAGTGCAACATCACAAAGGGTTTAATATATGAGTTTTTGGCCCAAGGGCCACATCTGGGTGGGGAAATTGCATGAGGGCCATGAATATAGAGCTGGGGTGCAGCAGGGAGTGCGGGGTGTAGGAGTGGGTGCAGTGTGCAGGAAGGGGCTCAGGGCAAGGGTTGGGGCACAGGAAGAGTGCAGGATGTATGAGGGGACTCAGGGCAGGGGCTTGGGGTACAGGTGTGGCAGGGGTTGGGGTGCAGGAGGGTGCGGGATGCAGGCTCTAACCCAGCGCCACTTACCTTGAGGGGCTCTGGGGTGGCAGCAGCATGCAGTGGAACTAAGGCAGGCTCCCTGCCTGCCCTGGCCCCACTCCACTCCCAGAAGAGATCAGCACCATGTCCTTGTGGCTCCTGGTAGGGAGAGCAGAGGGCTCCACGCACTGCCCTCGCCTGCGGGTACCTCCCCCGAAGCTCCCATTGGCCACGGTTCCCCATTCCCACCAATGGGAGCTGCTGGGGACAGTGCCTGCAGGCAAGGCCAGCACGTGGAGCCCTCTGCTTCCCCCTCTCCTGCTCCAGCCCCAAGAGCCGCAGGGATATGGTGCTGGCCATTTCCAGGAGCGGCACAGGGCTAGGGCAGGCAGGGAGTCTAAGGCAATCCTGTGGGCTGGATCCAAAGCCCTAATGGGCCAGATCCAGCCTGCAGGCCGTAGTTTGCCCACCCCTGCCTTAATCAAAGACCCTTCCAGGGAACTGATTTCAAAGCAAGGGTTTGAGGGTGAGGGGGAAGCAGATCAGGGAAACTTGCTGCAGTGGTGTAAGGAGTTGTGTGACATAACAGGACAGTGTATCAAATGTGCATGCGCTCACCAAGATGAGTCAGGGTGGCCTTGGGATCAAGCCTTCAAAACAAGGAGGCTTTGCATCATCCATAACTCTGACAACCCCTGTGTTTCTCCCAGAAACTCTAATTAAGTCTCTTCCTGCTTGAGTCTCAGTTAGGCCCTGTGGTTTTACACTTGCTGTAATTTGCCTTAATGACTAAATCATAGCGATTAACCTGAAAGAGTCTGTTTGGCAGGGACTTTCTGCCCTTCCAGACCACAGAGTGAAGGTGGAGCCTGGCTCTTGTCTGTCATCTATCACTTTCTTTCATCTCTAGTGCCACAGCACCTGCTGCTATCTACTGACACATCTCAGTTTTTCCTCTGTGTAGTATTGTAATTCCTTTAAAATATTGTGACTTATGAAAATATAAAATTTCCCCTCCCACGCAGGCCTCTGAAGACTTATAGTGGTGTAATTATATGCATCCGCAGCAGGAATAGGAATCCTATCAGTCTCATTATTTTCTTAATGATAGGTTTATGTAGCATAGTGACATCTCCAAACTAAAAGTTAGAGCCATCTTCTCTGCCAAGCGGCACCTATCCCTGTACTTCTGGCAACATGTGGAGTCAGAGTGTGAAGAAATATGCCACTCAAACGTGCAGCAGTAAGGATGGAGCTTCACAAGAAAAGAGAGAGAGAGAGAGTGTGTGTGTGAGAGAGAGAGAGAGAGAGAGAGTGAGTGAAAGCAGAGGGAATAATGCAAAAGAATGTGAATATTAATTACCTTTTAAAATGAATTTGCTTCAACCACGTAGTGCCCCTTTTGTGTTCACTCTCCACAAGTATTAAATGATAGAGTTACTGGCAGAAACCTTCACAGAAGGCAAATCTCAAAGTCATGTACACAAGTATTTGTGGAAAACCGATTTTAAATTTACACATTTGAGTATGCACCTTCATCCAGTCAAGGAGCAGGAAATAGCCCTGTATGATTTATCTGGCCACTCACAGCTAAGCAGCCCATCTTGGGTTTAGAAAATCTGTGATCAAGCCACAGACTAAAAACAATTTTGAAAAGATTAATCTGAATTACAGTAATGCCTAGAGGACCCAACTGAGGATCAGGTCTTATTGCAGTAGGGGCTATCCAAACAATTATAAAAGGCAATTCCTCCCACAGAGCACTCACGGTCTCAGATTGTGACCAGATTAAACAGGTGGATGCAATAGGTGAGAGGGTGAACAGACAAAGTGAAAGTAAAACAAGCCTGTTTTCATAACTGTAGTGTCACCCCCACCTGTGCAAAAGGTGTTTACTTACATTTGAACAATTAAGAGATCAGAGGAAGTTGTGATCTGCTTGTGTGTGAGAGAGATACTATGTGAGCAGAAATGAAAAGGTTAAATTCACTGAAGAAATTTAATTGTGAATTATTTGCACAACTCTACTATGTAAGTCTGAGTACCAGCGTGTCTGATGAGGTCTATGTCTTTCTGCATAAACTTGTTTTTATAAGGCCTTTTATTCAAGTATCTCAAAACATTTAACAATAATTAGTGGTAAGATTATTCCCCTTTCATAGATGGTGAAACTGAGATACAGAGAAGTGAAGTAATTTGCCCAAGTATGCATGAAAAGTCATTTGCAGAATCAAGGCTAGATGCCAGAAATCCCAATCTGCTTCTCTAATAACTAGACCGCACTTCGTACAGAGACATTCTACAGCTACTCCTCTGTCTCTTTCATTTTCCCAGTAAATGGCCTGTAAAGTTACTGCAGTTTAAAGTTTGCATAAATATCCTGTAAAATACTGAAAGTGCTGCCGCTGTTAAATCTGATACTGTTGTAGGGTGGGTGTGGGTTTGTATAGATATATATATAGATATGGTCTGTGGATATTTAAACCACCCCAAAGAAATTGGATGGCATGCAGGGTGCTAAAAGCCTTTCATTTCTGATGTGCACCAAATTAAGGATGCAATTAGATGAAATGTATTCATCAGGATGGTATGTTTTTATAAATGGCTTATTCAACATGATTGTTTTTATTGACTGTTGCAGTAATTGAATATTTCTTTCTTATAGGACAAGCTTGGCCAATAAAAATATATGAAGTGCACTGCTCATTAGAGGTCAGAAGAGAAATTGTGCTTGAAGCCTCAAGAGCTATATAGGTGAAGTTTTTAAATTACTCTTCTGCAACCCAACAGGCTTTCTCCAGCATCTATTATGTATGTGTCTGCTGTTCTTCCAAGAGGAATATTTGTGTTCTCATAAGAGAGCTTCATGGAAGGTACCAACAGGTTATAGTGTGTTTTCTTGGTGAGAGATTCACCTGTCATAGGGCTGGATTCCCTAATTAAATCCAGCCCACTTCATGCTACTATGGTGGCAAAAATGGGCTGGAGCCAGGTAACAGAAAATTTCTGTGTCAGCGGGAAATTCCCTGCTGGTGCAGATGTGCTGAATCCAGTCGCTGTGCCTTTGGGCCTCCCTCCCTCCCTCCTTCAGACACACCTGGGTAAAGGGGGTATCCCTGGCCCGTTGTTAGGGTAGGAATATGTTGGAGCTACCTTATACTACATCAATTGGACGCTGATGTAAAGTCCTATCCTACATTAGTAATGTAATTTAGAGATGCCTGGAAGCAACTCCAAGAGGCATCAGAGCCAGGGCTGGTTCTAGGAATTGGGGCACTGGCTCAGGAGAGAAACTGGCCCATAATGTCCAATTCCCCTTCAAAGGCTAAACGACAATGAGGACAGACTTGGAATATTCATTCCTGAGCTGCTGATACCACCCGGAGGCCGCAATCCCTATCAAGACACCATTGTGCTGGGTGCTGCACAAGCATACTTGAAGACAGAGGACATACATGCTCCTTACGATCTAAGGAGATGAGTGACACGTGAAGAGTGGAGGACAGAGGAACTGATTTGTAGTTGCATAGATACATTTGTAGTTTTTAAACTGAGTACAAATATGTAAAATAGGTGTGAATTCTCCCCACGCACACCTTAAACCGTCAGTATTAGGCTAATTTTTATCAGAGTCAGAGCAGATGAGAGTCTTGAGGAAGAATTTAAAAGAGTAGGGAAGGGTGGCCTTATGGAACCGTTCAGGGAGGATATTCATGCTTGAGGAAGGTAGAGAGATGTCTGCACAAGGTACGGGACAATGTGATAAGAGATGAATAGAGAAGCAGGGAGAAACCAAGTTCCAAAGGACCTTAAGATGAGTGTGCATGCTTGAATTTATTTGATGTAGTTAAACAGAGGGTGCCAGTAGAGGGATTAATGAGGGAAATGATCTACTAAATGATCTGTACACGTGTGTTTTGAATGGACTCACGGGGATGATGTGGAAGTTACAGTAATTAAAGCTGAAGATGATGAAGGCCTTAATAAGAATTCTGATGGGTTGGCAGATCTTAGAGATGTTGTGGAGGAAGAAGCAGTGGGAAGATTTGGACGTGGCCTGGATCTGCAGGGCAAGAGAGAGCACAAGGTCGAAGCTGAACACCAGGCAACAGACTTGAGTGATAGGAAGGACTGTGACAGTGAATGGGAGTGTGGAAGGAGATTTTCAGAGGAAGGGATAAGGGGCTGACTTTGGGTCATATTGAAGTTTAAGATGTTGGTGAGACATGCAAGAAGAGATGTGAGACAGAGAGAGATGTGGAGCTGGAGGGAGGGAGATGGAACAAATTTCAGTAATTCAAATGCGGTGCATTTTTGTCTAAGGTGGTTATAACACCCGGGGCACATTTCCAGGCTAGTCTGCTTCTCTGTGAGCTTCACCACCAAATTGTAAGATACAGTTCCTAGAGGGGGACACAGGAAAAAAAAGGAGCACACACATAAAAGTAAAACACTTTGAAACCATGAAACCACATTTTGAATAAAAGCAAAAGTGTCATGTAAATGGGAGAGTTGGAGTTTGGACAAATTAAGGGAAGTGTCCCTTATACACTGACTTTTGGAGATCTGTCGCTTAATTAGAGGATCATGTAATATGAACCCCTCTCCCACCACGCAGAACTGAACCTTTTGTATATTTAGGAGACGAAGACATTTCTGTGGGGTAAAATAAAACATGGGGCCAGATTCTGAGTGCATTGGTGTACGCTTGGAATAATTCAAAATGCATTGTGTGTGATTAAAAAATTAATGACTTCCAGTGAGTCAAATTACTGACAGTAGTTCTAATATCAGTGATTTTATCATAGGAACCTATAATCAATTATCTTCCACTAAAAACCTCAGCTTCAGTCAATATACAGTAGTTGTCATTTAAAAGTCAGCAGTTACCACATGGAGTAATTAGAAATCCTCCAGTTACTTAAGTACAGAGCAGTACTGCAGATACCACTGTGTTGTAACACTGGGTAAGTTCAGAGGCTTAATTCAGTGGTGTGTTCTCTGGTGACACAAACCAGTTCTAAACACATCTTACCTGTCTCGATAAACCAGGATTATGGTTGATTTACATTGCTGGAGCATTCCAAGCAGACACACATCCTGGGGTTTTTAAGGGTGAGCTCTTTTCAGATTGGTGTCTGTAACAGAGATTTGAAAGGGCTCTGTAAGTTAGAGGTTGTAGAACTGCAACCTGAATTCAACACTGACCCTTTCTCAGTGGGGTGATCAGGGCTGGCTTTAGGAAGTGCGGGGCCCAATTCGAACAGTTTTGACGGGGCCCCGGCAGGGATGACTAAACAAAAACCACACGCACATGTAAAAAAACACACAAATGTAAAAAAAACACGTGGGGCTTGTACTCACCGGGCGGTGCTCCGAGTCTTCACCGGCGCTTCGGCAGTGGGTCCTTCACTCACTCCAGGTCTTTGGCAGCAAGAAGAATCTGCCGCCGAAGACCCAGAGCAAGAAAAGGACCTGCCGAAGTGCTGCTGAAGACCTGAAGTGCCGCCAGGTGAGTAAAAATTAAAAAGGTACCTCTAGCCAGGGAAGGGATTTGCACTGGGCGCGGGGCCCGATTCGGGGGAATTGGTCGAATAGGCCGAAAGCCAGCCCTGGGGGTGATGGTGTAAGTGTTTGAAGGATTTGCATTGATCTCAAATGACAGACAGATGGTAGCTCTGATATATTCTGTTCATGGCTTCACCAGCAGAGACCTTGCCCTGTTGCCGATGATTCGTATGTGTTTTAACATGATGAGTTGAAGGATTTTTTGAATTTTTGAAGTCACACTCTGTGTGTTCCCCATTTCGCAGCAGTGCCAAGTTGGCCGCCTTGGTTGTGTTGTTTTGCTTTGTCTGTAAAGCCAGGTGGTACTGAGTACTTGCAGAGGTGAGTTCAGAGCCGAGACTTGGCACCAGCTCTGAGGGTGTTGGCAGCCTTAGTCAAACTAGAAAATATCCACCTGTCAGAGCTCAGTCACTAAACATTTTTGCTGCCATAGGCAACCGCCTGTTCTGACTTCATGTGACAGCTGGCCCTGGCAGTCATGTTTTCAAGTCTTGAATACTCATTAGATACGGAGTCTGGCTGCCCTACTCAGCAAAAAAATGCTATCGCATGCGGAATGAGCATAAATATATTAGGAGCAAGGTAGGGAATTGTCAGTTTAGGTTTAAAAGAAGAATAGGTTAGATCCTTGACTGTGATAAATCAGCAGACCTCTGAAGAAGTCACTTATTGGGCAGTAGGTAAATATAGATAGGGAAAGTGAGACAGGGAGGTGGCATGGCTTATGCAAGTCTATTCAACATGTCAATATTAGAACTGGCATTAGACTCACAAGTTCCTAGTTCCAGTCCTGTGCTTAGACCACTAGGCCGTGCTTCTGATGGGGTCTGTGCTGTGACAGAGATGTTTGTAAAGTAGAGTGGCTGTAGCTACAATACAGTGAGGTTTGATTTCCCCCTTATCTCTTTTTCTTCTGGAATCATCATAATTTAGAGGGCTTGGGTAGGTATTGAACTTGCAAGGTATTAAAGGGTTCCCTGGTAATTTTCAGGGCCTGCATGATGTGATGATGTTTCTTCATAACTTGTGTCACAGCATCAAGACTTTGTGTTGTGATGTGTACTTCAGAGTGCCATTCAGTCTGGGGGATGCTGAAGCACCAATGTCCTGTGGCAGGATGGCAAATCGATCTAATCTGTCTCTCACGTGGCCCTCACCACCATAACATCAGAGTTTCAAGAGAATTGAAAGCTTACCTTCTTTCCTAATGAACCTAAGAATTCTCACTCTCTTCCCTCCCATACTGCCCAAGAATACCTCTTCCCATGATATCCAGTCAGGGCTCAAGCCCTCTGGGAATCTTAAACCTCGCCCTTGCAACCTTAGATGACCCACATGGACAGCTATCATTATCCCAACCCCCTCCCCTCCCAAACACACACACTTGCTCTAGGGATTAAGCCATTATTGTGCTAGGTGGTAAATCGTCTCCAGGGTCCTGAGTGGAGCATCATTGATTTAACAACTGGGTAGATGTTCGCATCTCCTGGCACAGATTGGTACAGTACTTTCAGTTTTCCCATCAGTGTGGAATTGCATAAATACTCCTCTGTCAATGTTATGAAATGCATCCATAAGGATAGCCAGAAAAGAGATGGAAAAGTTTGGGAGCCAGAGTGCAACCTTGTTTGGTGCCATTGGTGACTGGAAAGGGGTCCGATATCTCTCCATTTTCCATCACTCTGGCCATCATCCTATCATGGAAGGACCGAATGGCAGAAATGACATTTTTGCAGAGCATCCAAAGATGAACAAAAGAGTCCATGGTCCCTCACAGTTCAAAAAGTCAAAAGCTTTAGTTCAATCAATGAACCCCATGTTGAAGTTTTGCTACCTAGAGAATATGTGGTCACAGAATGCTACAATTGATGAGATTCCCCATTACACAGCTAAGGCCCAGCTCTGCATTTGGAATGCTGTCACACCTGCTATGGAATGATAAGGGCATTAAAATAAGCACTAAACTAAGTGTCTATCAGGCAGTCATGCTTACAACACTTTTGCATGGTTGTGAGACATGGACAACATGTTGCCACCACTTGATCAGTTCCATATTCACTGTCTTTGGTTCATCTGCAGGGTCAAATGGTAGAACAAGATTGTCAATATCTAAATCCTTAATTGTTGTCAGATGTCTGGCATTCAAAGCATGCTCATTAAAGCTCAGCTACATTGGTGTGATATCTCATTCCTATGGCTGACTCAAGAATACCTAAGGCCATATTTCCTGGTCAGCTAAAGTAAGGCACCCGGTCTCATGGTAGCCAGTACAAATGATATAAAGACACACTGAAGTCAAACTTGAAACTTCTCAGGCTGACACCAGCAACTGAGAAGCAACAGCCCATGACAGAGCAAAGTGGCATCAGGTCTCCATTAACACCTTATGGATAGCACAATGCAAGGAATACAACAGGCTGCAATGGACATAGGCAGTCTTGTCTGTCCCACATGTAACTTGTTCACAGTTCTTGCACTGGTCTGACCTTGCAAATACATGCTCACCTTCAGCAGTTGCTGAATCCTTGTACAGCGACATTGATGTGAGACTCCATCAAGTCATTGTTGAGTGGAAGAATCACATTCCATAGCAGTCAGTAAATCAGTCTTCTAAGAAATATATAGCCCCAGATTTTCAGGGCCACCACAGCTTCTGTGTGTTGCTTAAGCAGCACAAAGAGGCGATAAAGCTAACTTAACTGGTCTCCTGAAGATTCTCTCAGTGTAGGGGAAATCCCAGGGTGGTACAGGGCCACATGCCACTCCCTGCATAGCAGGAATCCAAGGAGAAAGGAATTGTGCATCTGCTGTAGCACCTTTGCATTTTCAGCAGGGGCGCCTGCTGGAGGTCCATCGAAGCCGCAGGACCAGCAGACCCTCCGCAGGCAAGCCACCGGAGGCAGCCAGCCTGCCACCCTTGCGTTGCCGGCAGAGCACCCCCCCGCGGCTTGCCACCACAAGCACGCGCTTGGCATGCTGGGACCTGGAGCCGCCCCTGTTTTTCAGGCATGCATGCGTGTGTGTGTGAGTGTGTGTATATACATATGTGAGAGTGTACACTGCAGAAGTCCCTGTTCTATTACAAAGACAAGAAGAGACTAATTAAATTTTTTAAGTAGTCAGATGCTGTGCAGCAAACAAAAACACTATGTGAACTCTGTTGTTTACCTGAGGCAGCCCCTTGCTGGGAGAGCAGCCTGTCAAGGGCTTCTCTGAGCAGCTTTGCTAAAGCAAATCAGTTACCATGGTCACGGAGGGAAGGACCATGGTGCGGCAATACAGCAGCTTCAAGTTCTAAGGATTAGTAAAAACAACAAGGGAGCGAAAGGACAGGATTTATTGCTGGGTCTGTGAAAATTGTTCCTCAAAACCTTGGATAATGTGTGTTGCGGGGATTCCAACTGTTTCAATTCAAATATGGTAGGTAATTGGAGGCAGGTTTTTTAGGAGCAGAGAAGGGTAAAGAATCTATAGGCTCCATTCCAGTTAGGAGTGTACTTCAAGGAGCCAAGTAAAACTGCACATGTGTTTGCACAGGTGCATGCACTTCCATGAGCTGTAGCAACTATAATGCTTTTGGCCTTAATAGGAGCATGATGATGATGATGATTATTTACCTGTGCCATTGGGGTGCTGGGTGATGTATCCACCTATGTGGAGACACAGTCACCTTGTCAGACTGTAAGCCACTGGTCCCCAAACTGTGGGGTATGCCCCCCTGTGAGAAACGTTCAGGGGTTGGGGGAGCAGGAAGGGAGCACCACCCAGCCTTGCTCTGCCCCCTGCTCTGCTCTGGCCCAGCTGCAGCTTGGGCCCCAGCCATGGCCCTGCTCCCAGCCCTGACCATGGCCCCACTCCTCACCAGGGCTCTAGACCACAGTTCCCAGAGGGTGAGGAGACAGACAGGTTCCATTACGGATTTGGGGACCACTTCTGAAAGCTCTTTGGGGCAAGGGTTGTCTTCCTCTGTATTCTAACAGCAACCGCTATAAGGGATCCCTGGTTGGGCCTCATGGCCTGCGGCAGTGTAAATGCTAAATAATACTAAATTACTGCCAGAGGAGCTTGCAATCTACTTCATATATGGAGTCGCACAACCAGCTCAGCTGAGTTTGTATTTTCCTTTACGAACAAATCCTGCCACGTCTGTGTCCATGGGCTCTGCCTGCAACAGAAGTGTGCAGGATTGCGTGTGGGGCATCAGGACTTCAGTGGAGCTATGGCAATTTATGCTAACAGAATAAGGCCCTCTGCCCCCAGCCTGAGTAAATAGGAAGGAATCAGTGGATGCCAGACCAGTTACTGCTGATCTGTGAATCTTGCAGGCTGATCCTCATACTCGTGGATCTAAGATCCCCACTCCCACTTCTCCTTTAGCTTCTAAAATCTGTCAGGAACATTTCTTCTTCTCTGTTCCCTTTCCTCTGAAGAATGGAGCTTCATAGGATACAGGCATTGCAAACCCTTTGAGTGGGCACCGCACTCCCTGTGCTCCACTTCCATATGGTTGTGTGGAGTCAACGGTGCTATGCAATTTATGCCTGCGGAGGATATGGCTGAGGATTTGCTTGTTAGTGCAGGAGTCTTAGGCCATGTAGTCAGATGTGCACAGTGCCCCATGTATTGGTAGGGAGTTTGGCAGGACAAAGGGCTGAAGGTTCATTTGCACAAGGATTATTCTTGTTGCTGTGCTTTATGAGCAAGGGATTGTTTCGATCTGTTGCAATCTTCACTTTCCCTCCCCCATTCCAACCCCCACACTCTGGGGAGACTATGCCAGATATTAGCAGTGATCATTACCTCCTATTAGCCTGTATCATGGTACCTTGTTCAGGTAAGAAATGAGCCCTTCTGTGTAATGAACTGCATAGGCCCTTGGGGAAATAGAAGGAAACTGGCTTATGTCACAAATGTAACAGGAGTATGTGCTAAGGAAACGTTGTTTTGCAGGAATAATTGGATCGAGCAGCCTGGAGACCATGGAGGGGGATTGTCTGAGCTGCATGAAGTACCTGATGTTTGTTTTCAATTTCGTCATATTTGTAAGTGTTCTGGAAATCTCTACCCCTGCATGCTCTCTCTTCCACTGTGCCGCATCACTAAGTTTCTGTCAGACTCTAGCTCCCTGGTGCTCCCCACAGATGAGCTGACAGGACCTGCTGTGCTTTGGCAAAGTTGCCATGATGCAGAAGATCCCTTCAGCTTTGTATTACCCCTCACTGAAAAGTGTACAGCTCCATGTTCAGCTAGCCAGCGCAGAGTTTGACTCAGCTGGCAGTGAACCCCCGGAGAGGATACTACTGCTAGCAGCTAACAAGACCAATGTTTGTAGCGCCTAAGGAATAAGGTTCTAGTCCAGGCTGGTGTAATCACTGGCTGTTTCTTTCCACGTAGGGGAAACACAATAGCTGTTGTGGGAAGGATTCCTTTCCCTCTTCCACTGGAACCCTCCCCTGTAAATCTAGGGAGTCAGGCTCTGCACAGAGATGAGGACATGGCCTTGTGACTTTAGGCAGGGAATATACAGCTGGCACAGGTGACATGGTAAGTCTTAAGAAACAAAGACACTACTTGCTGTTTGTGTTCCCAGTAATGGGAAAAAATGGGGAAAGAGGTGTGGAGACTGCACCGTTTGTAGGCGGAGTCGCATGCTTTTCAGAGAACGTTTGATGTGGAGCAAGAGCACTTGAAGGGAAATTCTTTGGACAAAATCTGCTGAAGAATCCAGTCTGTCACCAGATTATTAACTATCTCTTTTTTTCCTCTCCTGCTCTCTCCCCCATGGTAGCTAGGAGGGGCCTGCCTGCTGGGTGTTGGGATCTGGGTCATTGTGGATCCTACAGGATTTCGAGAGATTGTGGCTGCCAATCCTCTGCTCTTCACGGGGGCGTACATCATGCTGGCTATGGGAGCAATGCTCTTCCTGCTGGGCTTTCTCGGCTGCTGTGGTGCTGTCCGTGAGAACAAATGCCTCCTCCTTTTTGTAAGTGTCTCAACATGTCCTCTGTTATTCTAGTGTTGTCGGAGAGAATGGGCTATGGTGTTTTGTTGGAGAGAGTGATTATGTGATACCGAATCAATATGACCATGTCTCATCGCAGCCTTTCTTCTGTTACATAGTTAGTAGTGTTTAAAGTGCTGTAATACAGCCAAAAATGCAGACAACTTGATTCTCCCCTGCACCCAATCTCTGTGTGGGCTCAGTGGAGATGGGGGCATGACTCTTTGTTGCCCAACTCTGGCATAAGTTAAAGGTGCAGGGGCCAATTTTAACTTATGCCACTCACACACAGTCCCTCAAGAACCTTATGCTAGTTGCAAATCGGGTATAGTGGAGTCTTACTCTACTACACCCCTCTCCTTCCTTGCAACACCCTCTTCCTTCCTTCCTTCCCCAGAAGGGAAGTACAGGAGGTGCGGAGATGCCTCTGCCACTTTGTGCCAGCAAAGATTTTCCCTGTACACTGGGGAAATTCTCCCATGGCAATCTCTTGCTGTTTGAGTTCAGTAAATGCCACATGACAAAATCCCAAATCTTCCGAGTGGAGGAAGAAGTCCTGGCACCACTATCACAAAAGGAAATAAGCAAAATTAGCCATGTTCTAAATGAATAAAAACTATCTCTGGGGTTTGCCAGACTTGGCCGCTGTCAAACCTGCAGGGGCAGTGAGTTCCAAAGAGCAGAGCTGAGAAAGCATTTTATCTGTTCCAGTGCATTCTGCTCCAGGGACCATCAGCAAGAGCTTCCCTGCCAATTGTAATTGCTGTGATAGGATGTGAGGTAGAAGGCAGGCTCTCTAATAAACAGGTCCCACACTTTAAAGATCATTCCCAACACCTTAAATTGCACCCAGCAGCAAACAGGGAGCTTGGACTGGAGTTTTGTGCTTTTAACATCAGGCCCAACTGAGAGGGCATGTCATTTTACACGTGTGTATTAAGGACATATGCCTGTTTATCCTGAACACCAGCTGCATTCAGGGATGCACATTCATATTGTACCAAAGCTGTGACCACTGAGCACTTTTAACTCCTCTGTCTGCTATGGTCTCTCAGAACTTCATGGCAGCAGAAGGGGAAGAAGTCTAATCTTCCCATGTCTACCACTTGAGCTAGAGGAGAATCGCCTTCAGCTTTCTACAGTAATAGGGCCCATCAGACACAGCTGAGAAGTTTTGATTCCTTCTAACAGAAGGCCATAATATGTGCACACCCTCATATGAGCCAAATCATTACAACACATACTGATGCACATCGAACCAAGGATTGCTCCTGCCCCTTCTCTTCTCATGTAGAACATGAACATTTTCCTTACTCTGTTCATAGGAATCATTAAGCAGCCCTTACCAGTATTTTACAAGCCATATGAGTAGACATTGGGCAAGTAATAAACTTGTGAGTAGATTTCCTACTGGGCCATTTCAAATAAAGAGAACATGCAAGGTAAAGTATCTATAACAGAGTCCTATCAGTTGGTATAAACCTCCCAGCTGAGATCTGCTTCGTGGACTTTCCACTGCATCTCTAGATGGGTGGTTGAACCAATATACATCCTTCTCCCGTTCTTAGAAGTCCCAGATTTAAAAGCTTCATTGAGCAATTTTCCCTTAAATGACAGGGTTAAACCTTAAAATCTGTGTGGGCATCATGCACTGTTTATAAACTCTTAACCACTAAAATAACCATTTTTGACTTCTGCCGCAAGAACTGATCCTGTAGAGTTTCCTGCCATTATCTCTTACTGGAAAACATTCCCAGTTACGTGAATGAACACAGAGCTCTGTTGTTTTGTTTCTTGTTTTTATCAAGTACAACCTTCTGTTTCTCCCTTGGAGTTTGTTGGTTGTTTTTAAATCTTAATTTTTCAGTGTGTTTTGTAATCATATCTTACTCACAGAGCCTTGCAAAAGCACCAGCAGCTGCTGCCCCATAGCACTGTTTTACAAGAACATGAACATTAAACTGGCGGAAGGAGAAACTGGCAGTATCCCGGGAGATCTGACAGACTCCACTGAGCTAAATTCTCCTTTCCTTTCTTACCCCACCCTTTCCCAAATTCCTCCTTCGATAATAGCACATGCTTCCCTTCTGGGAGTCAACTGGTTTGATCCTTCCCTCGCTCATCCTAGGGAAGACCAGGAATAAATCCCTTTAAGTCAATGGCGTAATGCCAGTATGAGCTTGATGTAATGGAGTGGAGAATTGGGCCCCATAAGTATGAGACTAATTGAAATCTAATCCTTGTGAGAGTTAGTACTTCAGTCACATGAGGCAAGATCTTGGGCCATTTCTTGGTATGTGAATGGTGCAATCTCTTTTTAATTTAGGACTATCCAGGCTGATGTCAGTGGAGTTACACCAAGCCTGAATATTGTCCCTAGTGTTCTAGTTATATTGCAGTGCAGGCAATTTCATGGTTATTACTTTTCTGCTTCTCAAAGATAGTTCTACGCCCGTCTGCTTTATTTATTTACTTTTATTATTATTTTATTTTACACTGGGAATTTCAGAAATAGATGTGGTGGAAGTAACATAGGGCAATGAGGCAGGGATAGTTAAGGGTAACATCTAGTGAGGAACAGCATGCTCCCTTGTTCAAGGCAATCCAGGATGTTTTGGTAGCAAAGTCAAACTGCTGTTTAAGAGGGTGTGGTGACATTCCATATGTCCCATTCCTATTATCCCAAGTCCACTGGCAATAAAATACCTGTTTAAGTGGGTGAGGTGAGGTCCATATGGTATCAGATGCATTCCTAGCATGTATTTTGTTACAGACCACACCAGATGAACTTGGAAAATTTGAAAGTGTGGGAACCAAGAGTCTGGAGGGAGTTAGGCTTTAGTTGATGGAAATGCAAATAATCTGTAAATTTACCCCTGTGAGGCTGGAATTTCCATGCAGGAGTTGAGGAGGGGTGTGGTTCACAAGGCAGTAGGCTCAGGGGAAGGTGCTTGATAAAATCAAGTCCATGTGCAAGTTGTTCAAAAATTGATGAGTCAGAGCTGCCTGAGAGAGATTTCACACTGATACATAATGCATGTCTGAAGCTTTTAGCTCAAATGTACATACGAGGAAAGAGGGTCACAGAGACAAGGGCAAGTAAGGGAGATGCTCCTGCAGACAGGTTCTAGATTCTGGCCATTGTATTTGCAGAAGCTTTTGTTCTTCTTCGAGTGCTTGCTCATATCCATTCCAAGTAGGTGTGCGCGCGCCGCGTGCACGTTCGTCGGAAGAATTTTCCCCTAGCAACACCTCGCGGGTCGGCAGGCGCCCCCTGGTGTGGCACCTTTGCGGCACCGCATATATACCCCTGCCGACCCGTCCGCTCCTCAGTTCCTTCTTACCGCCCGTGTCGGAACAGTGGAACGGTGGAGTGCGGCTTAGCTGACCTCCACCTCCCTAGCGTTTCACCCATTCTCATCTCCAGTTCACAGTTATAGTTGTAGTTTAGTGTTAGTCTTAGTACTTATTAGTATAGTTGTTAGTATAGTTTTGTATATAGTTTGAGGGCTGAGGTTTAATCCTCCTCGCCCCTCCCGGGATCCGGGCTCATGCCTGGCTCTCCC
>NC_133772.1:76945104-77008610 GCF_003597395.2 Chelonoidis abingdonii
GGCGCCACGCCAGGGGGCGCCTGCCGACCTGCCGGGTGTTGCTAGGGGAAAATTCTTCCGACGAACGTGCACGCGGCGCACGCACACCTACTTGGAATGGATATGAGCAACACATCTCGAAGAACCACAGTTACAAAGGTGAGTAACCGTCTTTTTTTCTTGGTGCTGTTCTATTTTGGTGAAAAACCTCACTGTTGTATTCAACCTGTTGCAGCAAGCACCAGGCTGCCAAGTGTTTTCAGCCACCTGAAGCTATCCCAGCACTGGACACACAAAGCAGCACACTCAGGCCTTTGCACATTAGAAACAAACTAACCTGTGGAATGTCATAGAGCTCTCCTAGCTACCGCTGTCCAAACTGCTCAGAGAGAATGTTTGTCTTACACAAACACATGAACACACTTAATTTTGTATTTATTTATTTATTTATTTGTTTGTTTGTTGTTGTTGTGAATAACATTTCCCCATTGGTCCAAATTCAGCCCTGGCATAAGTGGTGCAACTTCTATTGGCTTCAGCTGGGTGGATTTTAGCCAAATGGGGGTATATATAGATGCATAATTTTTAAGGAAGGGGAGAATGATATATTTTCAGTCCCTCTTTCTCTCTGCTCCTGCCCCCAGCCCCTGAAATTGTCACCCTGAGGTTTGTGTCCTTTGAGAGAGAATTGCTGAAGTCTAGCGGAGCTAAAATGTCAATTGCCAGCTGAGATGCAGTAATAAGAAAGTCAAAAATGCTGATAAGTCAAAATCAAAAGTGTTTATGGAAACATATGATTTTAGTTAGGAAGATTTCTCAGGTGGAATTTCTGGTCAAAACAAGATAGAGACTCACTCCAGAATAGCCAATAACAAGCTGGCTTGGATGCTCATCTGGGATGTAAATCATGCAGAGCCGGGATTTGAACCCGAGTATCCCACTGGGCTATTGGTTGTTCTGGGGTGAGTGGAGTGGCTGTTTTCTCATAGTTTTCACACACAAATGTTTTTAAAACTCTCCTTTTTGTTCTGATGGGAACTAAAACAAAATTCAAAACCTCAGTTTTTTTTGCAAAACAGAATTCTTGTTTTCTTGCCCTAATAATCACTATTGATGTTTTTACAGTGAATATGGGAAGTCCAAGAGGTTTGCGCTGTTCAAGTGCAAGCCAGTTTGGGGATGATAAATGATGCATTACGATTGCTTAGATAATCTGTGAGCAGCTGCAACCATTGCTATGCTGGTCCTGCATTAGTGTTTGGGTGAAAGTGTATCTGCCAGTAATCAATACACGAATATGTAATTAATCCAACAACCCTGCTAATCACTGATCACCTTAGACTCACCTAAAAAGCACTGGGAGATCCTTTGATAGATGGTGCTGTAGATTTGCATAGTATCTTTCATTCTAATCACTACCTCTCTGCTCTCCTCTTGTGAAGCTAAAAATAGAAGCAATTTCTGAATGGGTGGAATGAGCCATTTAGCAATCTCAGCCAATGAGAACAGATTATAGTTCAATGGGCCAGTGGGTCAACTAACAGGAATTAGATTTAAAGCCCTGCTCCTCTAATCACCCCTGTTCTGTTATCTGACCCCAAGAGCTGTTTCTTTTGTTTTCCGTTCAGGAGCAGGAATGGAGATGGGAAGGGGCAGTGGATACAGCGCTCCAATAGGAAAAATCATTTACAGCTTTAATAATTGACACCAGAAAAATTATTCTGTCCATTCCAAGCAGGGAGTTTGAATTCTTTTTCTATTGCTAAAAACTGTTGCTAAATCACAGGCAGTTTGTTCCAGACATCATTCATAACGCATTGTCTAGGGATCAGAAAAATCCTTCTGGCCCTGTCCAACTTACTGCTGTTTCAAAAAGGCCCTCACTGCTCTTCTTCCACAGAAACAATTCCGGGTGTATCTTGAGTTCATTTCTAGTTCTTGCTTAAGCCACCTGCATCGGTAACTTGTTCCATATGTTTATTATCCCGTGGGTCATGCATTCCTGCCTGTGTCCCCTATTTACTCCTCATTTCCCCATATCAGGCCAATCCTAAGTCATTACTGAGTTCACACTCCAGTACTGAGAACATTTTGAGGTTCTTAAATCTTGAAGGAATTACATTTATACTCCCTGTAAGGATGGAGCCATGTAAAGGGGCCATACTGTAATGAGAATCAGGCCTTCATGTCTTTGAACCCTGATCTCCTTCACTGTCATGGTTGTGTTTGTGAGTTAGGGCTGTGGGATTTAACCCACTTAGGACTGGCCTGTCTAGAGCATTTGTACCACTTTATATCAATTTACAAACGAATGTTGTTAAAGTGGTTCAACCCTTTAGTGTGGAAATAGTTCTAGCACTACAAAGATGCTCATATCAGTCTATATACGTACCCCTACATTTACAGGAATAAGCTGTACCATGTAAACACCTTTATACTGGTATAACTTCATCTGCATTAGGGAGTTGTACTGCTTTAATGATATCAGTTCCTAAATGAATACAGTTGCTATGGTACAAATTGTGTATGTACACGTCGGCTGTCCCTAGTTTATACCCTTTCACTGACTCTTCCCCCTTCCCCACCCCCCCAAAAAAATAAATAAAAAGCTTCAGTGTCCATTTTCTCTATTGCTTTGGTGATTCTGAAAACTTCTGTTCTTACTGTTTGTGGCATATACCTAATGGCTGTTTTCTTTTTCTTCCAGTTCTTCATGTTTATTTTGTTAATCTTCCTGGCAGAGCTCTCAGCTGCAATCCTGGCTTTTATCTTCAAAGAAAATGTAAGTATTACGTTGTGGACGTGATGGAAGCAGTCTGAGCCCCTGGGGGGTTTTGCCCAGGTGGAGCTCACTTTAGTTAGTGGTTTGTGTGTCTGCTGAGCAAGTTTTTGTTTAGAATATCACCCAACCAGCCTCATTATTACCCTCGGTGTGAAAAATTTCCAGCCAGCCAGTGAATATAAACTAACCTAACTTGTGCTAGTTAGGTGATTTATATACACAGGAGAGATGCTGTGAGATACACAGGAGAACTGCTGAATTTTTCAGAGTCCAGATTCATGTGCAGGCACATCTCTGTAGCAGAAGTTCATTTTGAGCTTAGACATCAAAGTTTGGATTTCACTTCAGTGTTGTACACTTACTGCTGAGCTGAGAGGTGACATTTTCCCAGATGGTACCTGAGGGAGCAAGTAGAGCCCACAGAGTTTTTAGTCATCTCTTCTCTTCCCTGTTGTCACCATCTTGGACTCTACACTCATGGGGCAAGAGCCCACAGAAACACACAAACTGAAAAGTGTGGGTGAAGCATAGGTGGAGAATTTAGAGTGAGTGGGAGTGTAGTTGAGTGTGAGAGCCCATCAAACTACATTGTCATTAGCCATTCTAGAAGAATGACGCTATTTTAATAATTGTACCACATGTACCATTGTGCAGTGCACCTAGCATGGCAGGTAGGCCCTATGGAATCCAAGTAAACAAATCCCAAATAGAACGAAGCCTGACCATCAATTCTAAGAACTGCTGCTGCAGTATCTACTCCATCAGGGGGTGGAGGGAGCTGCCTTTCTTGTGTGCTCAAATGTGTAATCCGTGACTTGAAAGGAGGCATATTATCTAGCTCTCCTGATCAGAAAAGCAAAGTACCAAATTGGGGATGGCCTCCAAGGAGTGTTGTGAGAATCGGTTAGATAATGTAATTTCATTTCTTTGAAAATGTCAAGTCTTATATAAATGTTTCGGTGGTGTTTATAAAAGAAGACAGGGAGCCTAGGGTGTATGTAAGGGGACTTTAAATCTAGAAGGTAATCAGATACCATGGCGATCACAGTGGTATAGAATGTGCATGGAGGAATTTGGATTAATTGAAAACCCAAAATCCTCTCTCTAGACTTATGACTGGATGGGACTCGCCACTCTAGTGCTTTCTGCTGGCTGTCATGGGAATTAGCTCTGCTTACCAGGCGCCCTCCACTGCTAGTGCCGCGCCACTCTCACTTTCATTCCAGGACCCGCGCTACTCCCAGGACTGCGGCATCCTCTTCAGTGACACTGCCCTCCATCTGTGCCACACTCTGTGTTCTCCCCTTCTGGGAGACCTGTAATCTCCATCCAGCCACTATCTCAGGGGCAATTACAGTCCTTTATCCCAGGGCCACTTCCCATGTGGCTCCAGCGCTCTTTTCTGCCCTTATCTCAGGGCCTCAGCCTGCAGGCCCTAGCAGCCCACCAGGAGCTCTCTCTGGCTCCCCTGGTCCCTGCCTGTAACACTGAATTGTCCCAGGTGCTGGGGGCTCCTTCCTCCTGCTAGGAGCCTGGGCTTCCCGCCTCAAGCACCAGTCAGCTACTGAACTCTGCTCCACCCTGCAGCCCTTCTTATATGAGCCTGCCGGGCCATGATTGGCCACTCCTCTCAGCCCTTTTCTAATTGGCTGCCTCCAGCGCAGCCTCCCTAAGGCTACTTTTAACTCCTTTTCTGCCAGTGGGAGGCAGCCACCTCATGACTAGGATTCATATTGTGAATATTCCTTGAGAAAAAGAGAGTCTAGTTTATCCAGAGAGCCAGTTGCTCATCCCTGAAGAAAGAAGAGTTTTACAGTGAAGTTATGTTAAAGTGAAAAATATCTTTCTTTTCTGGTATCTCATGAGCTAATATGTATATTGAACACACCCTTCCAGACCTTGTCCACACTCCTAACCTCTTGTGCATGTCCTCCTCATAGCTCATCTTGACCTTCTTGTGACTTTTCTGACACTCAGCTTGTCCCCCTCAGGCCCATTGATAATGCTGCTGGAAAGATCATCTTTTTGGCTCATTATTCTGCTCAGGTCAACCCTTCTTTAAGTCCCTCCACTGGCTCCCCTTCTCCACCACACACCATACACATTTATGGTCCTTACTTCTAATGCCTGATCTGCAATACAAAGTTAGTTTGATGTAAGTTGTTTTGCATCAACCTATTTGTGCAAGTGTCTACATTCAAATTTGTCTCCAGCTGACACATGTGCCCCTTTATGTTAATGAAATAACACCACCTCCGTGAACCAAGTGGAGCCAGGGTTGAGCCACTGAGATTGATGCATGGTGAGTGTATACACTGTGTATGGCCTATCTCAATCTTAACGGTCCTGCAGCAGCTGTCCCACAATTCTGGTCACAATTGTGACCTCCATTGCCCAGGGATGACAGAGACTAGAAGCTGCCTGCCCCTGCAAAAAAACACCCATTTTGAAATGCTTTTTCCTGATTTGCCCACCTTGGCGAGCACACCTAATGGCTCTCCATTGTTGTGTGCAACTGCCCAGCTGAAGATGTCTACTTCTTACTCCAGACACTCTCCTGCCTGGAGTAGACAGGAGGCATTGGATCTCCTAGGCCCATGAAGAGAAGAGGCTGTACAGGTACAGCTATGGACCCAGTAGTAGAAACGTGGACATCTACAAAAAGATTGCACAGGGGATGTCAGCAACAGTGCTGTGTGAAAGTGAAGGAACAGGCATATCATGAGGCCAGAGAGGCTAACAATTGATCTGAAACTGAGCTGCAGATCTGCTTCTTTTACAACAAGCTGCATGCACCCTGCAGACCACCATGAGACACAGAACCATGTCATGAACAGCGAGGAGGAGGAGGGGGACATGTGGCAAGGTGCCAATTAGGGGTCCAACTGTGTTGTGAGTCAGGATCTTTTTGGGACTCCTCAACAGTCTAGCCAGTCCTGGCAGCCTGATCCAGGAGAAGGAACCTCTGGTAAGTGTGTGCATACATTTTTCCTTACAATGGTTAAATGTAAAGATGACACCTGGCCCATCCCCAAATTAACAGGACGCATACATTGACTTGTCATTGTTTTCCTCATACGAGAAGAGGTAGCTGTACAACAAACAGGTAGGTAGAGTTATGATCTGCTTTTCATTCCCCTGTAGAGCTACATGGGGGCACCATGCAGAACCATTTGTTTATATATACAGAGGAATGTCCTTTGTATCCTCCTGAGAGATCTTGATGAAACTGTCATGGAGGTACTCTGCAGTGCTCTTCTGAAGGTTTCTAGGGATGGCAGCCTTATTGCTTTTTCTGTAGTAAGACACTTCACCGTGCCACTTTGCTATGACTTTGGCAGGCACCATTGCATACGCAGGCTAGCAGCATACAGGCCTAGGCGGCTTCGGGATGCCAGCAGGAGCTGTGCTCTCTTTGCCTGTGTTACCTTCCAGGGGTGAGATATCACCTAAAATTACCACTGCCTGTGGAAAATAGTGCCAGTATTCAGTGCTATATACTCATATCCACTGTAATAAAGGCTGACATTGTATTGTTTTATGCAATGGAACAATTCCCTCCTCATTTCCCTCCCCCACCCTTCACCCCTGGTGGACCATACTCATCATGGCTGGGACTGGAGAGCAGTGCTGTGCAGAGGCAATCCAAAGCTGAAGTGTCAATAGACGTGTAATGGGATGGACTAGGCCCAGAAGACCCCAGCTGGAGGACTGAGGGTCTTACCACACCCCATCCCAGAATGGAGCAGTAGAGAAGTCTTCCAGGCTGCCTAGAGTGGCTGCAAGGGACACAGCCAATTGGAGAGCGGCTACAGGAAGCAGCCAATCAGGGTCCAGCAGGGCCATATAAAAGGAGCTGCATTACTAGAGAAAGTTACTGTCTGGATCTGAAGGAGTGAGGACTGAGTTCCTGGCTGGCAGGCTGAAGGAATGGCAGGACCATGGACAGATCAATTGCTGGCAGGAACCGGGGAAAGAAAAACGGAGCTCCTGGCTGGCTGCTGGGGCTGAGGAAAAGACTTCAGCCCTACAGTATGGGTGAAGGTGCTGGGGCCGTGGGGAGGTTACCCATGGAACTGTAGCAGCATACTGACTAGGGAGGGTATGTTCAGCAAGATCCTGCAAGCCAGTGCTGCATTGGAATGTGAACAAGAGGGCCTGCAGGGTGAATATTGCAGACAGTATGGAGAAGGAAAGAGCAGACAGGAGAGACAATCCCAGCAGAAGAGGGAGATGCTCCAGGACATAATGAGGCTTCTTAGGCAGCAAACATGGATGCTACAGGCTCTCCTTGACATGGTCCATCAGTCATGTGTTTGTCTCTCTTTGCCATGACTGGAGAACTCCATTTTAGCACCTCTCTATATCCCACAACATTCCACATGGCAATAGGGGCTGCATCCCTACCCTGCCATTCCAAGCTGGGGGACAGTAAGGGCAATCGCAGCTTCACATACACTGACCTGTGAGCGCCACGGTTGGTGTATGTTTAGCCAAAATTGACTGAAATGGCCAGGAATGTTTTCTACCTTTCTAATTGTAAGGTTCTGTTCCATTCATTTATTTTTTAGAGTTTGTATTGTACTTATTTTTTAATTGCACATGATTGTTGATCTGTTTTTTGATACACAATACATTTCTATTTTATTTCGATCTTATGGTCTTATGAATACATTCATCTTTATTACTTTACTACATATACTGCAGAATGCCTAGTGCTACTCACAGCACCCAGAACTTGTAATTGAACAGGACCACGGAACTCATAAGTTCAGTGAAAAGCACAGTGTAGTAATTATAAATGTACAGCAAGTACCGCATAGCTCATAGGTGCATTAAAAGACTGTTATATTCATAAATGTACACCAAGCATTACACAATCCTTAACAACTGCCAAAACTTCAGGGCCAGATAGGGCACAGTCCACCACACCCTATTACTGTGGTTTATCGTTAAAGTGCTCTTGAAAGGCTTCCCTCTGCTGCATAGTTCCATGCTGAGATCTTCTACTCACCTTTGTGTCTGGCTCTTCAAACTCAGCAGACTCCACCCCAGCAGCAATTTCCCCCACTTTACCTACAGATACTGTGAAGGGAACAACCACTGGGATATTTTTCTCATTGAGATTGAATCTTGAGAGTATCCAGCACCAGTGTCTCTTCAGTCAACCAGAAGACATTCAGCTGTCATTCTGCACCCTGCTGAGTGGGTAGTCAAACCTTTCCTTAGTGCTGTCCGGGTGACTAGCATATGGCTTCACGAGCCTGGAAAGCAAGGAGTAGGCTGGTGGAATTTCAGCATCACAAAATGGCAATCCACCAGTCATGGAAGAATATCTCTGCTTGAAGCTTTCCAAACAGTTCTGTGTTCCTGAAGATGCAAACATCTTGCACTTCCCCTGACCAGTCCACACTGATACCGGTGAAATGTTCCTGGTGATCAACCAGTACTTGCATAACCATAGAAAAGTAGCCCTTTCTACTGATGTACTCTGTGGCAAGCTGGGCTGGTGTCAAAATGTGAATGGTGTGCTGTCTATAACCCAGCCACACTTCAGGAACCTCATTGCTGCAAATCCATCTACTATGTCCTGCATATTGGCTAAGAGTCACAGTCTTGCCTGGCAGAAGATGATTAATGGCCCTAAACACTTGCATTACAACGGTCCTCACTATGGCTTTTCCAACTCCAAAATGGTTTCCCACTGACCAGTAGCAACTAGGCATTGCAAGTTTCCACAGTGTGATCACCACTCGCTTCTCCACTGTCAGTGCAGCTCTCATTCTGGTGTTCATGCAGTAGAGTGCTAGGCTGAGCTTGGCACATTGATCTAGGAATGTGGCCTGTTGTATACGAAAGTTCTGCAGCCGCTGCTCATCATCCAAACCTGTATTATAATGCAATCCCACCAGTCAGTGGTCATTTCTCAGACCCAGCATCTGCAGCTGTTCCGTGAACTCCACCAACGTCCTTGAATTGTTTTTTGCTATGTCCGCAACAGTCTTTCCTCAGAAAAATAGCTGTGCCCCTATTGCTGAGGTTCTTCCTGCAGCTCTGCAAATACTAGAGGATTGTTCATCCTGTGTTTGCAATATTCATGACAATAGTGCTGAGCTGTGTGAACTTCTTGCTTTTGTCAGACATGGTGGACAGTGAGATGTGCCATGCAGGTTGTGGGATCTTAACAAAGGTGTGAAAATTATGAGATATGAATGACATTATGGAATTCAGAAAGTTGTGTTAATGGGACCTTGTCCCCTCGCGTCCAGTGATCCCTGCATAATTTATTTCTGCCCTACCATGCATTGCCTAAATTTCACAAAAGACAGTGCATGATAAGATGGTGGGTGGCATACTGGATTGCCTACCTGTGGTGCACCATGCTGTGCGTCAACACAGACACTCCTGATGAGCGTATGCAGCGCCAATGCAAGGAGCTGAGTGTGCACACACACAAGTGATACACTAACTACGACAGCTTTATGCCTACATACCTTACATCGACCAGTTTGTAGTGTAGACATAGCCTAAGGCTCGTCACAACAGTCTCTCCCTAGTTGTCTGTGGTGCTTCTGTTGCCTTGCCCCCTGCCTATGTGTGATTGTAGTCTCCTGTATCCATTTGTCTCTCCAAGAGCTTTTGCATTTTCTTTCTTATCTCCCTTGTGAACTAGTCCATAACGGCAAAATCCTGTACCTCTTCAAGTCCCTCTTCAGATCAAGACTCACTGTGATGACCATGAGACGCTGCCAACTAATAGTGAATAGCAGGCGGCCACTGGTGACTTCTTATATTTATCTTATTTATTTGGCCTGTGCAGACTCATGTTGCTGTTATTGGTTCCTCATCTTCCTTCCCATTTCCCTTCCAATTGTTTGTTACAGTTATTTATAGTGTCTTATCTGAGACCGTAGCCTGTTGGGGCCAGGAACCTTCTTTTACTCTGTCAATGCCACACCTGTCATAGTGAGGCCCACTCCTGACTGGGGCCTCTGGGCACTACTGCAATGGACGTGTTAATAAAAATAATGTGTACATTTGTCTCAGCTCATATACAGAGTGTAGCAGAAACACATGGGTGAGCAAGTGTAGAAGGACTTTGTAATGAGGCAGATTTGATTTACTCCAGCCAGGCTACATTGTTGTTTGTATAACAGTTTTATAAACCAAGGAGAGAGGAAATAGTTGGAAAGCTGATAGCAAAACAATACTATATTTGTACAGTAGCATGGTCTGTGGGGATAAAGGGGAAGACTTTTTTTGTGGTTATAAGCGGGTGGTCTTTGTATCCTTGCTTCACAATTAAGCAGTAGGCAAAGAACAGTGATTTGTAAACAGTGGTGTCACTCCATTCTGAATGAGAGTGAGACTGTGCCTTAGTGGGAATAGTTGCAGCTCTGTAAATAGAGGTTACAGCATGGGGGATCTAAGACGGTCTGGTCAGTACAGCTCTTGCGTTAAGAGTTCTTGAGAGGATTTCTCCAGCAAAGCACAAGAAGTGGGCCTCACACATAGAAGTGCTGCCCTCCCATACACACATTGTTCTGCAGTTTCAGGTATTGTGACACCAAAGTTTATCTTTCTAGGGAACAGATAGCTAAACATTAATGAATAGGCTCTTGGGGCAGGAGGAGACAGCTTGGAGTGACTGACTGCACCCAATTCCAGAACAGAGGCTAGATAAACATATGGGCCTGGTGCTCCTTTCACTTACACCAGTGTAATTCCATTACATCAGTGGAGTTTTAGTCCCAATTTACAGGGGGTTAGTGAGGGAAGAATCAGGCCCAGTGGGGGTCTGATCCAGCCATCCTCATTCAGGAAAAGCTCCCACTGACCTCAGCGTGAGTTCCATGACTGCAGGAGCAGATTCTTAGTGCTGTTCTCTCTGGCTGTGCGTATGTAATTTATTATTGTCAGTGGGAGTCACTGGGTGAGCAGCCCCCTACTGTGGCTTGTCAGCATGTCTGTATTCCTCTAGGGCTCAATCTGGCCTGGTACCTGCGCTTTCAGCCCCCAGTGAAGCCATCGGAAGTTGAGGATACTTACTAACTTGCAAGATCAGTCGATTAGCTGGTTATTTCAGAAAGCGTTGGCTTTGAATTGGGTTATTGTGTTAAAATCTGTCTATGAAGTCACAAGAACCAGATGAAACCCCCATCAACATGGCCAGCTGAGGCATGAAAAATCTTTTAGAAAATGTGTAGTTTCGAGAGGTGGACATCTCCTGCTGCAGGCAAGTTAGTAATTTATGAACAAAAAGTTGTGAAGAACTTTAGAAATTCTACCCATTGCCCATTCACAGACACAGAGTCACAGAAGACAGCTGTACATGTGTTAAACTCAGCTTGCATGGTCTCTTTGTTTGTTCCCTCCTCAGGCTTCTTCTCAACAAAGCCTATTTTTCTGCTGTACTTTTTTAAACAGCCCCACCTTGTGTATGCTGTGGTTTGGGAATTATTTGTGATTCGTTTTGCTATTGTCTGTGGCAGTGGTTCTCTCAACCAGGAGTACATATACTCCTAGGGGTTTGCAGGTCTTCCAGGGGGTACATCTACTCAACTAGATATTTGCCTAGTTTCACAAAAGGCTACACAGAAAACACTAGCAAAGTCAGTACAAACTAAAGTTTCATACAGACAATCACTTGTTTATACTGCTTTATACAGTGAAATGTAAGTATAATATTTATATTCCAATCATTTTATTTTATAATTATATGGTAAAAATGAGAGAGAAATGAGCAATTTTTCAGTACTAGTGTGCTGTGAAACTTTTGTATTTTAAGTCTTGTCATGGTATAATTCCCTACTCTGAACCTTAGCGTCCGAAAGATGGGGTACCAGCATGAATTCCTCTAAGCTTAATTACCAGCTTAGAACCTGTAGCACTGTCACCAACCAGGAATTCCAGTGCCTGGTACACTCTGGTCCCCCCAAAACCTTGCCCGGGGAACCCCAAGACCCAGACCCTATGGATCTTAACACAAGGAAAGAAAACCCTTTCCCCCACCGTTGCCTCTCCCAGGCTTCCCCTCCCTGCGTTACTCTGGAAGATCACTGTGATTCAAACTCCTTGAATCCTTAAACAGAGAGGAAAATTCACCTTCCCCTCCCCCTCCCAGACCTTCTTCCTGAGAGAGACAGTAATCCTGACACAGAGAAGAAATAGCCTTGTTCTCCCCCTTCCCTCCTTTCTCGCGCACCAATATCGCTGGTGCAATCAGACCCATCCTCTGGGTCTCACACCCGAATAAAAAAAACAATCAGGTTCATATAAACAAGAAGAACTTTTAATTAAAGAAAGAACAAAAACAATTAAAATTATTTTTGTAAATTTAAGATGGAATTAGGTAGCAGGGTTTTTTAGCTAATGGGCACTGGGAATACCCCTTCGTCCAGCCTAAGTGTTCAAGTACAAATTAAAATCCTTCCAACAAAATACAGATTCGAACTCCTTTTCAGCCAAAGTGCACAATCAACTCCCTTCCAGCCACCAATGCACATTTTCAAATAAGAAAACAAACATAAGCCTAACTCGCTAGATATCTATCTAGTACTAGCACACTATTTTTGTACTTATAAGAGCCTGTATCAGGGAGATTGGAGAGAAACCTGGTTGCACGTCTGGTTCCCGTCTGAGCCCCAGAGTGAACAACACCAAAGTGCTGAACAGACACAAAGGCAGAAACTTCCTCCTTCCAACGATTTGAAAGTATCCTGTCCCCTGATTGGTTCTCCGGTCAGGTGACAGCCAGGCCTACTGAACTTGTTAACCCTTTATAGTCAAAGAGATATACAGTACTTCTGTGCTATTAACATTTCTTATCTGTTTATGACAAGTCTGATTTTGTAAGCAAGTAGATTTTAAGTGAGGTGAAACTTGGGGGTATGCAAGACAAATCAGACTCCTGAGAGGGGTACAATAGTATGGAGAGGTTGAGAACCAGTGGTTTATGGGTTATCCCAAGGCTGGGTGGCTTGACAACCTGCCTGCCAGAGGGAACAAAGCTTGATCTCTGTTTGAACCTATATCTGGAATAAGTATTTGAACCATTTCTATAAGATGGTGCTCAGACACCTTTTGTCTCCTCTAGTACTGAAGCTTGTACAAATGATGGGACAACCCATACATGGTAGCAGAGATGTAGAAGTGAAGGTCAATGTTGTTAAAATAACTCATTTCAGAGACAAGTGATTAAAACGTTATCCTGAGAAGCAGCAATGTGGTTACTTTCCACACTGCAATGTGGAATGTGGGTGCAAGCAAGTGGCTTTTCTTGGAAACTCCTTAAGTTGTGTGATGCTGTTGTAGTCAGTGTTCTACTCTGTATGAACACCGTCTCTAGGTGCATCCAGTGACACAGAAGTAATGGATAGACTCCAACTGCTCACTTTCCAGACAGGGTGCAATACAACTTTATCTTGTATAGCATCTTGCCTGCAAACTAGCTCCTGGAACACTCTACTGAGTTAAATAATACAGTTATAGTGTTACATAATTAATAGCAGAGAGAGGAAAAGAAATGAAGAATCAAAGACAAGGGAGGAAAGAGTTGTTTTCTGCTGAGATTTGAAATGAGATGAAGAGTCAGTGAGGTGGGGAGAGAGGAGGCAGGGGGGTGTTACAGATAGCAGGTGTGGCAGAGCAGACGGCTCTCATCTCACCAGCAATGAGAACTGTGTAAACTGGACAGAGAATGAACTGGGGCTAGAGGAAGGGAGAGGATAGAGAGAGACATGGTCTGGGAGACAAGAAGGGGGGCTTTGAAGTGGACGCTGAAATGCGTGGCAATCAGTAATGAGATTTGTTGCCCTCACCTGTTCCAGGTAGCCTCAAAGTTTCCTCAGGGGGTGGGGTGGCGGAGTAGGAGGTTTGCGAAGATGCAGCACTCTGTTTCATCTAGATGCTGGTTATGTCACTCTATACAATGATCAGTTCCTTCTATGAACAATAAATCGAGAGAGAAACACAGCCCAAACCAAAGGTGACTTGTCTTGGGCATAGGACCTGTTCCTTCTGTTCCCCTCCGAGGCCTTGGTGGGAGGAACACTGATGGAATCCTTGATTTTTTTAAAGACAGAGTTTAGTGTGTTGTGGGTAACAGCTCCACATGGAGCTTCTTTCATTCTCTGCAAGGTGTGTTTGTGTTTAGCGATAATATATTAGCACCCATCTTAGAGAATCAGGAAATTCCCTCGTTGGGCAAAAAGGCAGTGCACTGGGGCAGTGTGGGCTAGTGGATAAGGCACTAGATTGGGAGTCAGAATTCCTAGGTTCTATTTCCTGCCCTGCCAGTGTCCTGCTGTTTGACCTTGGGCAAGACACTTCAGCTCTTTGTGCCTCAGCTCCCTCAAACTGAAAAATGATGCTTACCTTCCTGTGTAAAGCACCTTGAGACCCATGAATAAAAAGAACTATGTAAGAGAGAAATGTTGTTGTTAGGGCCTTTGTTCCCATCTGAATAGTGCATGGTATCACACTCCAATGACCAGAAACATAATTGGCTCCTTTATTAGCCTTGGACAAAGGGGGAAATGAATATGGGGTTGAGAATATCTTGCTGCTTTTATCCTGTTTATTATTTTTGTATGTATTTATTTAAAGAAGAAAGTAGCTCATGCAACCCCATATTTAACATTTATCTGAACTTCAGATATTTGGGACAAACTGCAGTTTAACAGCCACAAAGGGGAATTAGTTATTTTTCTGGAAAACATGCCCCTGTTCTAGCCTTGGGCTTTGTTTTAGGCCAAACCTCATAAAAATCACACACAAACTCTGAACAATTTCCTCTGTGATCACTCCTGTCAAAATAAAGGTTTCACTTTATATTCAAATGACTCTTTTGTTTCAGACCTAGCCAAAGGCAGCCAGTTGGGATTATTACCAACAGTAATATTAGTTTCAAAGTCTGCACTTAAGAAACAGACAAGCCTCCATAAAATGCCTGTGCTGCTGTCTCCATAGGATAAGCGCCTGGGTGGGTAACTTATGCAAAAGAAGGGAAGGCAAGCAGAATGCGGAGCATATGTTTTTTCACCTTCTAACCTAGCAATTCCCAATGTGCTGGTTTCTCAAGGGAAAATCTGTATCCTGTGTCATTGGTGGCATTCAGATTTTCAAAAGCACATAAGTGTCTTAGCCTAAGTCCAGGGGTAGGATTCACAAGGGGGACTTAGATGCTGCAATGTTGAGACTCTCTCAATTTTTCCTGTTGAAGCTGTTCAAGTAGTGCAAATAATTACATTGTAATTGGAACAGGGGGACTGGAAGCTGGTCCTCACACCTCTTAGATGAAGCCCTAACAACTGGGCTACAGAATCATTCTTTATCTGGCCAAATAAATATTGGTTTATCCACAGAGGAACAGCTTCAACAGGAGAGACTGAGACCTGCACCAGAGTACCCTGTAGCCCAGTGGTTAGGGGGGCACTTTTAGGAATAGGGGAGACCCAAGTTTAAATCCCTGCTCCACATCAGGCAGAGGGAGTGAGGAGTTGAACCTGAGCTTCTCAGCTCCTGAGTGCATGCTGTAACCACAGAGCCAAAATGTACTGGGGGGTGATACCACCACTTCCTCCTCCTCCTCCTGGTTATTTGGTGAGGGGTTAGCTGTGCTGACAAAATGCCTACCAGATCAGGCCCTCCAGGCGAGACAGGTAGGGGAACACCTAGTTGGTGAAACACACTGGAGTTTAGGCATAAGTTATGCTTCAAGCTTCTGGGTGGTGTCAGGACTGACTGTCTGGGCACACGCCCAGCTGCCAAAACTTGGGCACCTTGGAATTTAATGGCAGACATTTAGATGCCTATAGAGCTAGGCAGCAGCAGAGCAGGGTTTTTGTGAATGACAGTGGCACCTCAATGATGGACTTTCATGACTAAAGTGGCAATTAGGCAGCAAAGTCCCCTTGGAATCCCATCTTGTGGAGCCTACAGTTCACAGAAAGTCAATGGGACTCTTAAGTTTTAGCAAATGTTACTCAGAGTCAAGTTATATTTTGGTTCATAATTTAGATTTTTAAAACTGGCCTGTACAAAACCTGTCAGGGAACAAAAATAAAAAGGTGAAATTCTAGCCACACTGAAGACAATGGAAACATTCCCACCGACTTCAGTGGGGTGAGAATTTCACTTAGTTTCCATTAAGTTTTGTAATAAAGTTCCAGTGGAAACAATTGATCTTTAAAGAAATACACACACCCCTACAGTGTTTGGAACTCCCACATCGCATCACTTAGAACCTGAAAGCAAACTGACTTTTTTGCTATTTTTATTTATTATATTTACAATTCCTTGTTTCACATCCACAAGGCATTTTGACACTGAATAGTGCACAAAACAAAGTGGTTCCTTTCGCAAAAGGCTTACAGTCTTGGGCCCTGATCCTGTAGTATATGAGGTGGGATCAGACAGCTGTACCTATGTGAGCCTTGTTGACATCAGTGGAGCTCTGGGCTGACTGAGAGGTCTTGCCTGGGTGGATCTTAGAGAGAGAGAGAGAGAAGATAAAACTTAATGGTGCAAAAAGGATCCCTTAAAGTTTTTGTTATGAAATGACAGCAGGACTATAAAATTGCCTCCAAGTTTTCAGTTTAACTGGACTGTTAAAACTTTATTTTTACTATTCCTCAGGAAAAAGGTGATAATTAAACATAGGATTTTATTGTTTCAAGGTCTCTGTTGTTGTTGTTCTTTTTACAGATACTTTGAGGGAAATTATTATTATATTTTTTCTGTTTTACAATAAACAAAAATAAACCCGATTTCATTGATTTTCAAGCTGAAGGAAATGTAAAAAAAAATAAAACATAAATGGTGGAAATGCAAAGTGGATTTTTAAAATTCTTTCTTTTTCGATCATTGTTAGTACAATAGACAAAGAAATGCTTGTTCTAATATCTACTGTTAAAGTTGACAGTGACCCTTTCCTTTTTATTACATGGATTTATATCCATCTTTGTTCACAGAAGATACAATGACAGGATTCAGAGTAGCAGCCCTGTTAGTCTGCATCTGCAAAAAGAACAGGAGTACTTGTGGCACTTTAGAGACTAACACATTTGTTTGAGCATAAGCTTTCGTGGGCTACTGCTCACTTCTTCAGATGCTGTAGCCCATGAAAGCTTATGCTCAAATAAATGTGTTAGTCTCTAAGGTGCCACAAGTACTCCTGTTCTTTTTGAGAAGATACAATCTTAGTGTGTCATTCTGATCTCATGTACACCAGAAAAAATCTGGAGTAATTCCACTGAAGTAAATGGAGATTATACTGGTGTAAATGAGAGGAGAATCATGCCTTTCAGATATGAATTTTCCAAGGTCTGGTAGATTTAACTGCTATGTTTCTGTGACTTTTCAGATCACATAAAGTGTCCCTTTTAGTCTTTTGTTATCTGAAGCTTTTTTAAATACTCCCTATGTAAAAAAATTAAAAGAGAATGTTAACTTAAAAATATATGTAGAAATCAGTTTTTAACTTTTAATTCTAAACAAGTCCAACTGGTTTTAGTGAACAAGTGCCATTCACAATGGATAATGCTACGGTGCAGTCAGCATTTTATAGATGTCAGTGTCTCCTCTACATTTTATAAAAGCATGGCCACTCACTGTAAAACTGAAGATGCAGAAGAATGCACAATGAAGGGAGCACTGGGTGCAAAATCCTCACATGCCAATCAGTATATTCAGGCATAAAGACCCTCCCACGTGCACAACTGTCCAGCCCTTGCACACAACATGCACATGGTGTCATCCAAACCCTGCACATGTAATGGGCTTTCCACGCAAAGCATGAACTCTTTTAGGGCCTGATCCAGCCACCACACGAGTCAATGTAAAGAAACCAAATTACTTCATGGGGTATTGCATTAGGCCAGTGGTGGGCAACCTACGGCCTGCGGCCCACACGCAGCACGTCAGGGTAATCTGCTGGCAAGCCGCTAGACAGTGTTTACATTGACCATCCACAGGCATGGCTGCCCACAGCTCCCAGTGGCTGCAATTCACCGTTCCTGGCCAATAGGAGCTGCGAGAAGCAGCATGGGCCACAGGGACATGTTGGCTGCTGCTTCCCACAGCTCCCAATGGCCAGGAATGGTGAGCCATGGCCACTGGGAGCTGCGGCCTGCCAGCGGATTACACTGACAGGCCGCAGGCTGCCCACCACTGCATTAGGCTGTTAATCCCTTGCAGGCTTCATCTTCATACCTGTCTATAGTTGTGGTTTGAACTGAAGGGCAGATCTGTTATAGCCTGATCCTGCAAGAGCCTGCTGGAAGTTGATGAGCACTGTTAACTCCCACTGAAGCCAATGGGAGTTGGGGGTGTTCAACACCTTTAAGGAGGTGCTAAGCACTACCACCTCACATTGGGCCCTTAGTTTCCAATTGGGCAGCAGATGCATTATTCACCCTAAAAGGATGCAGAGCTAATGTCTGTGCACCAAAGCAGGGAGTCCCTAGTTTATAAAATAATTTTAGTTTAATCTGTCAGGTGCTAACTGCACAGGATCTTGTATCTACACTTAGATTTGTAATGAATAATAGCATTCACCAGAGTACTTTGAATTGAGGTGCTGGCAATAATCTGTGTTCCGTGTATTTCAGCTGACCAGAGAATTCTTCACCAAGGAGCTAAAGAAGCACTATCAGGGGAACAATGAGACCGATGTCTTCTCTTCCACCTGGAACTCGGTTATGATCACAGTAAGCTGGTTTGCTCCTGGATCTCCTGATGGCAGCTAGCACTGTCACTAATTTAAAGGGGAGCATTGACCCAGTGCTGCAGCCTAAGCTTCCCTGCTGTGAAATGTACATTGCTGCATACAAACCAATCTGAACTGTATTATCAATTAGGAGTTAGATTAAAATTCTACCACCAACACCTCCTTTGATAAAAGTGCCGTAGTATTTGAGCTGTCTGCAGAAGGGGGAGAGTACAGTGTTGGAGATAGTCAGCTAGCTGGAGACCCTTTCACCTCTAGGATTCTGCTTCAAATCCAGGTTAGGTCAGCTATGGCCAAAAGTTGTTACTATCTCGTGGTTTTTCAATGACCCCAGTGCAACGAGTTGGTGGCTGATAGTTTACAATGTTTTTGTAACCGTATTGGTCTCAGAATATTAGAGAGACAAGATGGATGAGGTAGTATCTTTTATTGGACCAACTTCTGTTGGTGAGATAGAGAAGATTTCAAGCTACATGGAGCTCTTCTTCAGGTGGCTTATAGTCTAATTACTAGTATAGAAGTCCTTGCCATCGTAATCAGGATGCTCAGTGGAGAAGTCAAGGATTGCTGTAGAGTCTGAATTCCCCTCTCCTAGAAGTTGTCCCCCACTGTCTTCTCCAGTTGCAGGAAGTAAGAGCTGCGTGTGTGTGGAAAGTTTGCATTAGTACAACTCATGCTGTGCCTATTCAGCAGATAAATACATGACATCAGTCTCCACAGCTTTCAATTCAGTTTTAAAATTAAAGAAAGCTGCCCTTAATGCTGATTCAGGAATTTAAAGATGATTACATTTTATGCATGAAATGTTTAAACTTTTTGCAACCTGAAAGGTGGTAGATGCAGCAAATCACTTGAGTACTTGCAGTGGCCCTTCAGTATGGGAAGAACCAGCAGCATCTTGGATATCAGCCACAGAGAGGACTGGGAAATAAGGAGCCTGGATTGTATTCTGTGCTCTGCTACTGATTCACTCTGTGATCTTGAGCATGTCGCTTTGACTCCCAGTGGGCTTTGGATCAGGCCCTTAATTTGTGTGTCTATGTCCCCATCTATAAAATGGGGATAATGATACTTTATAAAGTGGTTTGAGATCAATGGATGAAAGAGGTTCCAGGATAAAAGCACAAATGCAGACACATTGCCTTCATTCTCCCTTCACTGAACCCTAACCCTTCACACCCCACAAAATCATGACTTTAAAGGGATTTGTGGTGCTTCCTTTTAGAAGTGACAATGTGGAACTTATGGATTTCTGTCCTTCCTGTGTCCCTCCCTAGTTTGGCTGCTGTGGAGTGAATGGGCCAGAAGATTTTGAAACAGCTCCTCATTTCCGACTCCTCCATTCAGATGATGTGGTACCAGAAGCTTGTTGCCAGCGAGAGCTCCAGACCCGGGATGGGGCATTTGTCAGCAAGGAGGACTGCCTCATGGGGAAAGACATGTACCAGAACCGACAGGTAAGGGGAAATAATCCCAGTGCTGACAAGTCCTTCACCTTGAGCTTTAAACAGACTCTGCTGTAGGAGCTGATAGAGTTTATAGGTCCCTGTCATAGTGACCATAACTCAGATCTTAAACATTCCTAAATGCCTAAACAATGCATTTACACTGCCTGCCAGCTGTTGGTATCTGTGTACAACCTGGGTCTTTTCACTACATGGACTTTAAATGTACTGCAACAGCACAACTTTGTGTCACCTATAGCAATTTGCGTATTTCCCCATATCTAATGGATGAAGGGAGCTGGTGTCAAAGGTTTATGTAACTTTTTACTGAATTTTCAAACCTTAAATCTGCAGCTGAAAACTTGATTCTTGTCCTCTTGTCTTTGATTCTTTCACCATCTCTCATTGTTACAGAGTATTATGGGTCACAAAACTAAGGAAAGGGCCATTTTTGTAGTTATTGGCTTAAAAATAACCCCCAAATCAGTGCTCTTGAACATGATGCAGAATCAGGCATTGCTCTTTTTGCATAGTTGGCAAGACACCCGGAAATCAAATACAGACTCAACCTAGGTCATTAGTGACTCAGCATCATTGCCATCTGTCGGCTGTATAGTGACCCAAGTTTGGAATGAGTTTTGTGAGTCTTGTTCCTTCCAGGAGAATGTCAATCACAAAGAAACCACGTCTACAATCAGAACTTATTGTCACTTGTTGGCCCTTTCAACAGAGAGATGAAAATTGAATGAGCGATGGGGATTCAAGTGCCCTCTCACCACTAGTGATGGTCCCTCAAAGGCAGGAGATAGGCACGTTGGCAGAGTCGGGGAAGAGAAACTTGCATTGCTGTGCCCTTATCATTCCGGTTCTGGAGATAAACAGACTATTTCAGTCTCCTGGGCTCTCAGTCCAGCACTTTCCATCAGCCCAGTTTTTAACAAGGACATTCAGTATAATGTCACTTTTTTCCGGCCTACACTTTACTGGGCCTCCTAGTTAGCCAAATCCAGATGCCCTGCCCCACCCCTACAGAAATATGCACCCTACACTTACCCAAAGCCCTCATGTTTCAAAAAACTTTCAGCAAAACAGACTTGTACATTGGCTGGCTCTTAATAGTTTTCACCCAACATTAATGGGACAATTGAACTGTATGAAATACTGCTGCCTCATCTCCCTCTTCTAAGCAGCACTGGTTCCATTTCTAGCGCTTGACAACAGATTGCAGATGAGTTTAGAACCAGTCTGTAAGCTGTTCCCCAGTCTGGGAGCTGGAAAACATTGGCAGGGGCACTCTGGGTGAGAGATCGTAGCAGACGCTGCAATGCTGCTTCTGCCAGATCTGATTGCCTCAAGCACACAAGGGAGAGAGAGAAGCAACAAACACTCTGGGGAGGGGGAGGAATGAAGACATAAATCTTGACAAACAGGGCTAAAGAGGATAACAAAAATGTCTCTCTTCCTATTGTTGCAGTTCTGTTTGTGGTGTCACTGGAGCATATTGAATCCATACGTTCTCATCTCAATCCTTTGGAAAGGGAGATTTTTGTTACTCTATGTGTGTTGTTGCAATATATTGGTTGGAGAAAGAGCACATGAGACAACTGTCAGAAATAGTCCTAACCAGAAAAGAAGGAGGGAAGTTTTTTGAATGTTGAGCTCAAACATTCCTGGACCAAAGTCAAGTTCTTGGCGAGCAGAGCTGCTAGGTGGATGCTGGCCTCATTTGTGTTGAAAACTTTTCTTGGCATGCTGAACCTGCTGTGCAGCAGGGGCAGTTCAAAGGGGGCTACTGGGGTAGTTGCTAGAGCTGGGGGTGCTGCCACACCCTCTGGTCTGAAGTCGTTTCCATCATATACCGGGTTCAATGGCTCTCAGCATCCCCACTATACAAATTGTTCCAGCATCTCTGGCTATGGGAGACCCTCAGGTTAAAGTTGGAGTTGTGTTTGAATAAGCACCCAAAAGATTGGATGCTTAGTTCTGCCAAACTGAGCTGGAAGTCAAACAAGAACTGTCTACAGGGTCTTGTCTGCTCTAGAAAAGTTAGTGCCAGTAGCATAACAACTCCTGCCATAGTGTAGCTGCCACTGGTGCTAGCTGCAGTGTAAAAATCAGTACAGTCTAGGCTGAGGAAATATGACACAGTGGTAAAAGCACCTGAGCCCTGTTTACGCTGGCACTTGCACTGCTGCTGATAAACCTGTTCTATTTCTCCCTGCATCTTTTGGCTCCAAGGTCTCTGAACAACTAATGTGTACAGAACACCATCCAAAGGCCAGTAGGATGGAGTGATCCAGTGGTTTCCTGGCAGTGCCTCGTACTGTTGTATTGCAGAGGTCTCATTCTGGGACTTGCAGAATAACTCTTTTGGCCAATGAAGGGAAGTGCCATTGATGGACTCTGGAGAGAGCCATAGCAGGTAGTTGGCAAGGTCACTACAATAAGAGGCCATTGAGAGTAAGGGATACTGAAATGGGAGGATGGTGGAAGACTTTGCCCCTATCTCCAGAAGGAAGAAAGATCTCTCAATTAACACACTTTAGGTTATTTGCCACTAAAAAGGATGTTCCCTGCCCTTTAGCTAAAGGACTTAATAAAGCACTTGAGGTCTTGTAAAGTGCTGACAGATACAGAAATGCACAAGGAAGCACTCTATAAATGCAGGTGTACACTCCATCCACTGTCCCCAGCCTTTGACTTGTGAGTGTCTTTGTCCAGCTATGGCTCATTGCACAGTTTCCCTTGATAAGGACTTGCAGCAGTTTTGCTTGCAATGTGCTCCCCATGGGTGTTCGAGATTTTTTCCTCTTTTTTTCACCCAGGTGACCTTTCCATCATCCCTTTATTTTGGAAGGTTTGGTTGAGACCAGAATCAATGATATGCTCAGTAAGGCCACTGATTCTTTTTTTCCATTTCTGAAGATAAAAGTGAGGTGATTAAAACAGCCCAGGATTCCGTCTGTGTACGCGCAAGGAGAGGGAGAGGGGATGTGCTTGCAGGGATGTGTGGGTGGGTGTACACTGAGAGGGTATGTATGCATGGATGAGTGCATATGTGAGTGTACATTTGTTGTGTCTCAGGGAAATGTTCAGTAGGAGGCATGGATGTTTCTATAGAACAGACTCTGATGTATCTGTTTCTTTTCACACAACCCATTTGCAGAAATTTGCTAGTTTGTTGGGGGATTTTGTGGACTGGCATAACTGAGATTTGGATAAACTGGTGCCTCCCAGAAGAGTTCCTTCTCTCTACTGGAGCTTTTACAGGTGCTTCCCATGTTAATAATAATTAATATGAATGACAGTAGATAACTTTTAGGATAAGACTGACTTTGCACTTCAGTGTTCCCATTTATGCAAGTACCTCAAAGCTCTTAACAAGCATTAATTCTTCCAGGAGAATGTTAGGTAAGTAGGATTTGACCAGTGTTACAGATGAGGAAACTAAGGAATAGAGACAGTGACTGGCTCCAGGCTGCCCAGTGAATTATTGCCTAAACTCGGAATAGAACCCAGGAACCTTGACTCATGGCCCCCTCCTCTACCCCTGCAGTAAAATGAAGCCTCAGTGAAACCAGCCTAAATAATGGGAGGCCCCCAGTCTTGTTCTGTCTGGTTTTGTCCATCCGTCCATCTCAACCTGTCCTATCCTTTCTGCAGAGTGAAGGCTTCTCCAGTGCTACACTTCTCTGCCCTGCTGAAGGTTATGGCCAATGTTGGTTAGCAGTGGGTTATGGCTCTGTTAGCCAAATCCATCTCCTATCAACTGCAGCCTCAGCCTCCAGGGGCCGTCTTTCCTAAAGGCCCCATGGTGTGGGTCTCTGTTATTCACTGTCTGTTGATTGGAGGTCATGTATCTGGTTTCTGGGTCTGACATGCATCAGGTACACAAACAAGGTCCATAAGCAAATGTCTGCAGAACAAAAGGGGTTGTTGCTTGTCTGTTTTTCACAGTGGTGTATTCTTTCCTAGGGCTGTTACACTGTGATCCTGAACTCCTTCGAGACCTATGTGTACCTTGCAGGAGCTCTCGCCATTGGTGTTTTGGCCATTGAGGTACCGAAGCAGTTAATGTGCTAAAAATGCAGTATCTATACAAGTGCAGCCAGTAGCATGAACAGGACCCTTCCCTATCAAAATGCAGGGAGATTATAGTCTAGTAAGTAAGGGCTGAATTTTCTGTCTGTCTGCATGCAGGACAGAGAAATCCCTCGTCATACAAGTCTGCACTGCCATCTGGCGTTAGGCCTGGTATAAAATTACAGGTCCGTAAGAAGCAGAGGCTTTAAGGAATCCAGCATTTTTCCCAGTAGTATCCAGAGGCCCCAGTCAGGCCCTGTTGTGTGTTTCCATAAAAGAGATGGTCCCTGCCCTATAGTGCGTAAAACAAGATGAGATGAGTGAGTGTCACAGACCACTGGAAGAGAGGATAATAGTAACACAACCATGTGGTCCCAGGGGATAACTAGAAGCACATCTTGATTAATGTGTTTCAAACTGTGCCTTTTTAAGGGGCATCTGTTTACAGTTTGAAACTATAGTCGCCTGAGATGATGAACATATACAGTATAGCTAACCCCAAATGTTCAAAAATCATGAAGAGGTCACCAAAAATTGAGATTAGCTTTAAAATCATGTGAAAACAATAGATCTGGTGTTCTTTTTATTTGCCTTCTGCTTTTTGAGCCTGTATGGTGAACTGGGGTCACATTTTGAAGCTTTCTCCAGTCACGAGGGCTAGAAACTTACTTTTTATTTAGGAATGAAGGCAGAAATCATTACATATCCACTTGACTCCAGGAGCTGGAACTTTAAGGAAAGCAATAATTGTCATGAGACTCGTGACAAAATCATGAGAGCTGGCAACACTGCATGTATCTTCATTATAGAAAGCATCCATATTTGGCTCTTTGAGGTAGACATAAGCAGAGCCAGGTTTCCATCAGAAAGTCACCCCTACTTGAACATGACGCTACTTTGGGACACTGTCACGGGGCTCTGGCGTGTGGTTTCCTGATACACTGGTAATGTGGGTGGGGCTGATGCACTTGGATCTCTAGAGGGGAGTTTCAGGGAGTGAGGGTGGCTTACCTTCCTGCTGAAGGGAGCTGCAGCTACTGGGAACAGCAAAGCATTCCACCCCCTGGCTGGAGAGTGAGCTCCATTGCAGCAGAGGGAGCAGGGGAGGGTGCAGAGTGGACAGTGGGAGCCCTGCAGATTAGCAGTGTACCCTGCCCAGAACATTTGCAGACAATTTGGAAAGAGCCTAGGTTGCTGTGGTGGCCATCATCCACTCGGGTGTATTTGTTGATAGTGGGTGGGAATAGGGTTTAAAGTAATGGGAAGAGTGGAGAGGAGTGTAGCCCCTCCTCTGCTAAAACCCTTTCCTCTCCCAGGCTTGGGTAAGCAATGCCTTGCCTTCTCTTTCTCCCTGGCCGGCATGGGGAAAACTCCCCCTCCTCATTCAGTCTATATTAAGTCAGGGCAGTCCTAGGCCTCAGTGAGGGTTTTTCATTATTCTGTAAGATGTGGCTGATGGCTGTGTTTTGTTTCTCCTCTCTTTCTCATCCCTTTCCAGCTGTTTGCCATGATCTTTGCAATGTGTCTCTTTCGAGGGATCCAGTAGGAGGTACCCCCTGAGCAACTGCGATGCTCCTATGTACTTGGAAGAAAGACCGAAAAAAAGAGGGGGAAAAAACTTTATTTTTTTTAGCAAAATGGAAACAAAAAAAGGGTTGTAATATATGAATGACCAAATGGATTGTACTTCAGGGGCGGGAACTTTGAGGTGCTGTGCACTACACTACGCCACACCCACCTTCTCCCAGAGCAGCCTGCACAGACATTGATCAGGAGAGAAGTGCAATGAATTGCACTAGAGACTGACAAGAGTGGGTGGGAGGGAAGGCGACTGAAATGGTCCCCATCAAAGCAGGACACTGCCTAGTATATTTACAATTGTATTGTTTTAGATAGCGAAGAAAGAGAAGAACTGTATAATGCAACACAGGGGCTCGATTCAGTATCCAAAGGAAGCAGGTCAACCACAGCACACGGGTGTAAAGGTCAGGCAAGTTTCAAACGACCAGACAAAAAGGGCTTTTGATACACGGAAAACTGTGGCAGCATTGTTTACTAATTTCCATTCTGGTCTAAAGTTTTAACTGCTAGCCAGGAAATGGAAGCACATGTTCAGTAGAGGGGGTCAACTACCATCACTTAACACCTCCAGGGGAACCCTTGGACTACTTGGAGTGGGGCATGCCTTTCCCTGGAGTCCCATCAAAGGGAATGTGACCCTGTGGGAAATGAGGAAGATCCTCCTCTAATGGGGGCTGGCAGAGGGCTGAGATGCAATCAGAAATTTGGTGCATACCTTTCCTTATTTACTCTGTCACTTTGGTTTTCTGTTCAGTGTTTTATGGGTGGAGAGCAAGGGGTTCCCAAATCCTGATCTTACCCCTCTCTCCTTTAAAAATGATTGGTCTGGCCAAGAATAGCTGACGCTGCCAGCCTCATGGCAAGGGCATATTGTTTTGTCTTCTAAATCTTGGCCACTCAACTCCGACATGCAAAATTGTAGTTTGTACTTTTGTAGTGCTCTTTTAGCTTAATTATCTGCACTGGGTTCCAATGTTCCATCCAGCCAGATGGGGAATTTCCAAACATGGTACTGGTAGCAAAGGGGCCCATTTGTAGTTGTCTCCCACACGATTTCCTTTGTGAGTCTTGTGGCTTCATTTATGATCTCAGAGTTTCCCTTCAGCTTGTCCAAAGGGGCTGAGAAGAAAGAGAGTGGAATCATCTAAAGTCATTTTAATGTAGCCTCCTGGATTATTAAGGCTTCCTCCATTCAGATGCCACTTTGACATTTAAATAGTGTCATCCATTTAATCATTTAAAACCAAACCTGAGAAAAATAACTAAGGACCTTGATCGAGGGTTACAAAGGATAGAACTGAGGCTCCAAGACAGGTGGAGAATTTACAGTGATAGAAGTGGGCCCATGTCCTCGGGGATTTCCTAGGAGGGGCCATGCAGATACGTGTGACTGTAGGTCATGGTGAAGCCTACCAGGTCTGCCTACTAATTGGCAAAGGACCTTGACTTAATATGCACCAGGGTGAAAAGTTAGGCTGCTGAAGGATGAGAACAGGACATTAGAACCTCACATACAGCATTTCTGAGGACATGTGGAAATCGGTTGGAGACAGGAGTCTAATCATCAGAGAAATCTGGGCATGGACATGAAGAAAATCTGTCCCCACCCACAAATGAATTCAGCAATGGATAAATGTTGGAATTGGGGCCATGGCTGTTGAACAGTGAAAGGCCTCAGATGCTGTGTTAAAACATTTATTGAAAGGGGTTATAGGTAATTACCCCTAGGAGCTGTTTTAATGATGCATTTGAGAGTTAAATTCTGCTCCTTTGTGCAATGAGCTTTGCTAGGAAAACTGGCGGTATCTGCACCTGTTGGAAGTGTCTAATTTGTTCCTAAAACTTTCTTTGTTTGTTTTTTAATCAGCTGCACTTAATGGTCTAGCGTGCAAGGAGTTTTTCTGAGTGTTCAACCCACCATGAGAAGTGTGCGCATGGGGGGAACTGAACCATAACATTGTGCTAATCCATTAAGATGGGGACAGACCCAATAATTGATGTTCCTCTCTAGATACAGATAGATGAAGAGAAAAGGCTGTGACACCCTGCACCAAGAGATAGTCACTGTGCACACTGGAGAGAGTGATTCCCAAGGGAGGAAAAAAACTGAAAAGAACACAGTTGTTAAAGTGTGGGGAGAAGGGGAATAAGTAGTAGCCAAAACATCCACCCATTACTCCACTTAGCCAGAGTCTGTAGTGGCAATAGAACCTGAGTAGCTAACATCCAAAACACTATAAACAGCAGGAAAGTTTGTTCTTGTCTGTTGGTGTCTGCATCTCTTGCTGGGTGCCTAACATATGGCAGCTAGAATTCTTGGTGTCTGGAGAAGCAACCCATCTCCTTTGCTTTCGAAGTCCTCCCTTTGTCCCCTTAATTTCTTGCTCTATTGTGAAAGGTTCCCTTTGGCCCAAATTGGGTCTTGAAATTTAGCAGATGAAAGGGAAGCCCCTGCCTGGCCTTGGGTTGTGTAATTGAAACAAAAACCACAGCTCTCTGCTAACAGCACAAAGAATATGATTCAAATCTGGAAAGGACATCCTCTGAGTGTGCCTTTTCCAGAGTGGAGTCTGTCAACATGTGCACAATCCAATAGAGGAATAGGGATAATACAATAGCAAACCCTAAATGTTGCCTTTCCAGGCTTATTCCCCTTTGGTTTTCCCATTTATCACTTTCTTTTATCTTCCTTTTTTTTAAATTAAATTCCCTCCACTCTTTTCTTCTGAAATGGTTGTTCTCTCTCCTTCCCCATTTATTTATTCCCTTAGCTTTCTCTTCTGTGTGTGTCCCTTTCTCTCTCAGAGAAAAGAACTTCTCTTTTTTCCATCTTATTTTCTCATTCTCTCTAATCTCACCCACACATCCCTCTTGTCTCTTCTTCGTTTCCCTTTTTCTGTCCTCCCTGCCCCTGTTGTGCAGTTGTCATCTCCGCCCATCCTCCCCTTAGGCAACAGGGGATGGATCACTTGATAATTGCCCTGTTCTGTTCATTCCCTCCGAAGTACCTGGCACTGGCCACTGTCAGAAGACAGGATACTAGGCTAGATGGACTATGGATCTGACCCAGTATGGCCGTTCTTATGTTCTTGCTGAAATCTTCATAGCCTCTCTTTAAAAGGCTAGAATCACAGGAATGTAGGACTGGAAAGGCCCTCAAGAGGTTAGTCCAGTCCCCTGCACTCGTGGCAGGACTAAGTATTATCTAGGTCATCCCTGACAGGTGGGATTTGTCTACTCTGTTCTTAAAAATCTCCAATGGCAGAGATTCTGCAACCTCCCTAGGTCATTTGTTCCAGTGCTTAACTACCTTGACAGGAAGTTTTTCCTAATATCTAACCTAAATCGCCCTTGCTGCAATTTAAGACCATTACTTTTTGTCCTGTCCTCAGTGGATAAGGAGAAAAATTTTCATCTTCCTCTTTATAACAACTTTTTACAAACTTGAAGACTGTCTCCCCTCAGTTTCTCTTCTTCAGATTAAACAAATCCCATTTTTTTAAATGTTTCCTTGTAGGTCATGTTTTCTAGAGCTCTAATTATTTTTGTTGTTCTCCTCTGGACTTTCTCCAATTTACCCACATGCAAATTTGGACACACTACTTCAGAAGAGGCCTTATCAGTGCTCAGTAGAGGATTACCTCTCACGTCTGGCTTACAGTGCTCTTCCTAATACATCTCAGAATAATGTCTGCTTTTTTGCAACATCATTACAGTGTTGGCTCATATTTAGTTTGTGATCCACTATAACCCCCAGATCCTTTTCTGCAGTACTCCTTCTCAGGCAGTCATTTCCCATTTTGTATTTGTGCAATTGATTAATCTTCCTTAAGTATAGTACTTTGCATTTGTTCTTACTGAATTTCATCCTATTTACTTCACAGTATTTCTCCAGTTTAAATTTTCATCCTGTCCTGAGACAGGCTCAAGAAACCAGGAAGCAGCACCCAGGGCAGCTCTATTTTTTGCTGCCCCAAGCGCGGCAGTCAGGCAGGCTTCAACGGCGTTTCTGCGGGAGGTCTGCCAATCCCACTGAATTGCCGCCGAAGCCACGGGACCAAGGGGGCCTCCCACAGAAATGCTGCCTAAGGCTGCCTGACTGCTGCCCTCACAGCGACCAGCAGGCTGCCCCCGGCATGCACTTGCTCTGCTGGTGCCTGGAGCCACCCCTGGCAGCACCCTCCAATAAAGAAGTGGAGACGACTGTTAAGAGATGCACAAACCCCTCGTGTAGTTTCCAACCATCTTGGGTCATCTGAAATGGTGGGGTTTGAGTCAAGGGGAGAAGTGAGGAATTTCCTCCATGGAATTTTAATGAACAGGAGACTCCAGAATGGGGAATCCTTTGTTACTGTGAGACATACAAGTTTTGTTTTTTGATCACCATGATGTGTCACTGCCTTTGTCTGTGGTCTCATGCTGTAGGCAGGAGGAACAAACCATTTTTTCCCTTTTGAGTTTCTGCTGTGTTCTTTTGGGGCAGGGTGTTGAGTATAATCACTCCTCACTTGAGAGCTCTGTGTAGGAAAGCGACCTATACGGAGTCACCACAGTGTTAGCCTCCATGCTATAGAACGAAGCCGAGCCCATGCACCTTTCATTCCTCTAATTATCTAGAACAGTTTGTTTCTGTAAGTCCACCCCCCCCCCTCTGTTATTTAACTCTTAAATTACTGTTGCGAGTGCCTGGGAAACAGCCTGCGTGTGAAAGAACGTTGAAATCTATTTTAAAAATTGTAAATGTTCCTTTTATTAGATAGTGGAGCTAATTTATCCTCTATTGCCTATTGTAATGCTTTTTATATTGAAAGGATTTTTTGTAATATAAACCAGAACATGAGCCTGAAGCATTCTGCACAATTTGTGTGTATTTCTTAAATAAAAGTATTGTGACAGTGCAGTGGGACATCTTTAATTTTCATTATTCACATGATTTTTTTTATGTTAAGTACAGTCACTTTCTCACCAACGGAGGAATAAACTCAGCTAAGATGAGGTATAAACTGAATCCAAAAAACCTAGAAGCTAGGAAAGGCTGGCTGGCTGGCTCAGGGAGTGGCAGTGGGACTAGAGAGCGCCTTTCTCCTCTCCAGTGCCAACGCTGGCTTGTCTTGAGATCAGTAAGGGCTGAGCAGGGAAGTGCAGGGACCTGCTTGAATTTTTAGCCTCCCTCACCTTAAGTTTAGGGTTGTAAGAATCTAATGTTTTGGTTTCCCCCACTGCAGACACAGGAACCAGGTACAAAAAACATTTGCAGAAACCCACTATGTAAATGCGGGCTTGACTTTGTTCAGAACTCAATCACCTGGAGAATACCCCTCAGCTGTACAGAGGGCTGCACAAAACCTTGCAATGCTGTCCCTCTTTCCTTCAGGGTAAGTCAGGTTCATTACCCTCATTTCATAGATGGGGAAACTGATGCCCGGGAGGTGAAGTGACTTGGCCATGGTCATCTAGGAAGCCAGTGGCAGAGACAGTATTAAAGCCTAATTATTTTTGCCTCCCAACTGTGTTTTTGGCTGCTAGGCTATGCTGCCACTTAGCACTTGTCCTTGTGCTTCACAGTCCCTGTGAAATTTCAGCAAAGTGCTGCCCTGTACTACCTACTGCTGATGCCCAACCTACCTTTATAGAATGGAAGGAACCACCCAGCAGTGACTAATACCTGGTTCATCTCTGCTGTAGGATTTAATTCTATAATATAGTTGTAAACTCTCCTAGTCAAGCCAAAAACTGAGACAGCAACCCCCTGCTAGCTGTAAGCTTCTGGCATTGCTACATGGTATTGCCTGGGTCCTTCCCTTAGGATACCCACAGTGCTCCAGCCCTGATCCTGAAAATCCCTCTCACTGTCCCTTGTAGGGTCAGCCATTCCCCACCATTACTCATCATTAATGGTGCAGTGCACCTGTCAGCAGGTAACTAGTGATTGCCAGGGAGGATTGCACACACCCCTTCTCAGATAGGGTACATCTCTCTCTGCATTAGAGCTGAAAGGTATAAATTCCAGTCCTCTGAGACAGCCCCACTGCAACTCAGAGAGATTTGATCAAGCTAGTACTCCAACTGGAAGTGCAGCTACAGCAGACTTAGCTAACTTCCAGCTCTAGCATACACATACAGAGACAGCAGGACCACATGCTGACCGTCTGAGTATGCATCAACCCTGGGCCCATGTTCCATATGCTCTCATTCCTCATCACACTAATTTGCAAATGACTTCCCTCTACCCACCCCCAACTCTTCCATCCCTGCCCCAGTCCCTATGGCACCAATAGCACTTGGTTACATGAAAGTTGGGGGCGGGGGGGGAAGCAATGAGCAGAGTAAGTTGAGTTTATGCTCCATTTGATCTCTCTTCTTAGGAGCAGGCCTTTACATTGATTAGCATTGACTTGCCCCTCTTGGCCAGTAGCCCTCTGCCCTGCCTCACCTCTCTCCAGATCACTTAGGTTGGAGGGGGCAACAAACATCAGAGAACAGAATCATTGTCTCAGCTACCGATTTGGTTAAACACTTGAAAGTATAGCAGCAAAAAACTTGACACTCCCATGCAGGAACCAGGGACGGGGGCTGGGGCTTCTATGGAAATTTAGGTGCTTTAAAACCCCTTTGGTAATCCTGAAATCAACCAAGACTAGATTGCAACCAACCCTGAGCAACATGTGCTGGACGGTTCACTGCCATGGCAGATGCAGAGGTGGGGCCTTCTGACAGCAGTTCATAGGTAAAGCCCATTCAGCGATGCTGCATTAATACAAACTCAGCCCTGATGGCCAGTGGTGTATGCTAGGGGCAGCATTTTTCTACCCATACCCCCAAGAAAGATCCTTTCCTAGAACCTGCCTGCCTATTCCTGCTGAAATGAAATTAACCCCAAAAGCCCAGGAGCCCCTGTTACATGTTCTATTCCAGACAGTACTCCTGAGACTCATAATGAATTTTAATTATATAATCAATCATCTACTGGCCAGACTAGAGAGTTATACGCAGCCTCAGCATTAGCAAGTAGCTAAGGGTCCAGAGGTTGCTGCAATGGGGCTGGTATTGTTGGTTTTGTTGATTTAGTATCAGCTCAAATATTTTCAGCATTTCCACTTCACAGAATTGCAATGCACACAGCAAGCCAAATTCATGGAGCTGTTTGTAAATGCCAGAAGCACGTAATAGAAAGATGCTTTAAGAGCAAGCTGTAATGAAGATGCACCAGGCTTTACCCTGAGTGCTCAGTGGATGTCCATGTTAACTTTAGTGAGGGATTTTTTTTTTTCTGGCTGATGCTAAGAAGTGGTCCTTAAAGCTAATGTTCTTCAGCAGCCACCTTAGCTCTGTTGTTCACAGCCAGTTCTGATTCTCGACAGCCAGGACCCTGCACATGCTTATTCCTGGTCTGTCAGCCCCCCCCCGCCCCCCCTTGGTACATGAATAATTCCATGCCATCTATCCCATCCTTTGGATTTCAGTACAGTGGAGAACCAGCAGCATGGTACTGGAAAGTAGGTGGGGCAAGGTACTGTCTTCTTCAGGATTGCCACTAGAAGCAGAGCAGAGCCAGTGCTGTGGAGCCATGATTAAATCTTCCTCAGCCTTAAGAGCAATGAGAGGCAACGGCTGGGGAATAATGAAGTCCTGTTATGCCTTTGGCATGGCTAGGGAAGGCAACTGGGGCCTAGTACTTCTCCCTGCTCAGCCATTCTTTATCCCAGCCAAAATAGGATCCTGAAGACAGAAGACCTCAGCATTTGGTCCTTTTTTTCTGCTGAATCCAAGAGGAAATTGATACCTGTACAGTAGGAGGGGAGAAGACCAGCTGGCTCATCTAGTCCCTCACTTCATTAGAGTAAAAGTCACACACGTACCCACAGAACAGTGATTTACCCCCTGCAGTCCTCACTGATACAAGCCTTTTCCTCATTCTTGCTAAGAGTGAGGGGTGCTCTAGCATAGACAGGACATAAGGGGAGTATTTTAACCATGGTCTCATCTAGACCAAAGTAGGGGACTGGTTCAAGTGTCACTGGCTGATCTATGCTAGTGCACTCACTAGTGTTAGCTGCAGGGGAACTGCTCCAATAGGAATTAAGGAAGAAAATATGAGCAGCAGCCCAGGCTATACACCAAACTTCCAAGACAATAGGACTTATTCAGTCTTGGAGCCTATTCAACAGCTCTTTACATTTCTCTCCTAATGCAACCCATGTGTTCTCTCTCCATGTTTTTGCACCTCTCCCCCTTAAGGAGATCTATACAAGATTTGGATGTAGCTTGACATCAAGTTTCATAGGACTGTGATGACAAAGATGCCACTCTCTTTGCTTGCTGTATTTAATCCAGTGTGTCCTGGCAGCATTGCTACAGGATCTGTCAGCACAGAGTAAATGCATTGGGTGTTATCTCTAAAAACCACAACACTACCTGATTGGAGCTGTGCCAGCAGCCCTGCCTTAGAGGGCTGGCCAGGATTAGTTCTGCAGTCTACTCCCTAAAGGGGGGGAAAGGCTCTAGGTGTGAATGAATGGCTCTAAGCCTACAGGAGCTGTATTGAGTCCTTTGCAGGGTGCCTTTGCTTCCTCTCCCCTCTGGGATTCAGTTTCTATATGCTGAAATCATTTTGTGCTTTGCTGAAAAGGTTTGAGCTTGTGATTCCACTGGCCCATTTCCTCCATTGTCCCTGAGGCTGACTGGTCCTTACATTCATTACTGGTCCTGCTGCATTCACTTGCCTTCTATAGACAGATATGGGGAGGGCTGTAGGGGTCAGCTCTCCCCCTGCATCCTATGTGGCAATGGTGCCAACAGTGGGTTTACACACTGATTCATGCTGGTAAGTGGAAAAGAAGGGAATTGCTTTAGAACAAAAGGGATCAACAAACAAACGTGACATTACTAACAGAAACCCCAGCCCTCTCCCCCAGAGAGCCTCAGCTATTAGACTTTCTTGGGTCGCCGTCCAACTTGGTAATAGTAGTAAACAGTGATGAGGGTGAAGAGGATCCGGCTGGTGAGGAGGAGCATGGCACCTGTGGAGATCCGGCCACTCTCGACAAGGGTGATGGTGGTAACTGAAGAAGGAGGGAGACAAGGCACAGGTTGATAGTGAAATAACAGAGTACAGGTCTCCACTGCCCTAGAGTGGAAAGTCTCAAAGAGATTTATCCGTCCTGAAAACTACAAGACAGCCCTGCAATTTCTGCCTATCGCTCTGTTTGTCTTCTAGCACTGCTGCCCCACTACATTAAATTACTGAGTCATTAAGCAACTGTGATTATCTCTCAAAGAAATAATACTGGTGCCACATTCAGCAATGGAGTAAGTTACATATGGGGTATGGACAATGTGCCATGTATTGTGCAATTTCAGTCACAGAACTTGCCCTGGCATTCATCCCTTGCCCTAGACTAATAATTTAAAATTTCACTCAGGAAAAAGAAAAGAAAGCTCTATCTTCAGGCAGACAGCCTGAAATATCCTACCCAGTGTTAATTCTGAAACCTACAGTTGACAGCTTAAATAGCATGTTTGTTAATTTCATTGCTGATTTTCTTCAAAGCAGAAATATTAATAAAATGTGCTCATCTCAAACACAAATGCCTCCAGCAGGTAACAAGTTGTAGCTATGCCCTGCCACAACCTGCCACTTTCCCCCATGGCAACTCTACAAAGCAGTCATTGAGGTGTCTGTGCAAGAAACCGTGGCATATTGAAACCAGGTGTGAACGTGTAAAATATATTGAATTCAATATCAGAGCATGTTGTACCATGTTTTATTCATTTTCATATTTCATGTACTAAAAATCCTCCATTGTAATGTAAGTGAAACTACCATACAATTTCCAGTCTGCCACACCAGTGCCACAGAATCAAGGGACCTAAATGCAGACTTTAACTCCAGCTTGCTGCAGAGTGTCTGGATAAGTGGGTCAGAAAGTGGGTGTTAGTGGTCCACCCAACTCTATTTTGCCAATCTGGCATATATAGGTTGCACACAACTATAACTTCTACCCCCTGTAGAAGGAATGGGGGAGAGTAGTAAGAAAGACAGCAAGGAGGATGTAAGATTCTGAGCCTGATTCTCCACCGTCTTGTGCAGTCATTTATTTTCTTCCCACTTTTCACAGCATGCTATTGTAACAGCATTGTTCTTAAAGGAGTGGACTACCAGGCCTATTCTGAGGCAGGGCCTGTTTAAGAACAGCTGCTTGGGCCTGGTATTGGGCATTATCAGCGCCAGCTGGGGAGGTGTCAGGTGAATGGTAAGCAGCTGATATCTGCCAAGGCTGACAGACAGTGCTATAGAAAACAGGTTGCTTCCCAGACAAATAGTCTATAGGCAACCTGGGGAAGAGCTGACAGGAGCATGGAGGCTTTGGCAAGGATGTCCCTGGGTCAGGGAAAAGATAGCTATTGGATTTATGTTGAACTGTTTGAAAGTTGTTGGTACAATTGACAGTAGCCTACAGAAAGGGCCTGAACAGATGCAGAATGCAGCATTTAAACCCTTCCTGGGCTGATCAGGGACCCCACTGGCGTACAGCTCCTCTTGTGATTTTGTAGTGTTTTATGCCCTCTTTGCCCCCTTACTGCTCAGTCTGGGGATGACCATGAGAAGCCAGGTGGCAGAGACTCAGCCCTGCTGTGCCCAAGGCTGGGTGTTACGGTGATGGTCACTCCACAAGTGTCAGACTGCACTGATGACTTTGCCTCCTCTTCTATATCCTCTCTTCAGCCCATTGACCGGGTAAGTTTCACTCATGCTGAACACCAGAGGCCCAATTATGGTTTCAGCTTCACTACGGTAAGTCTAGATAATGCCACTAAATTCAATGAGGGGACTCCAGATTTCCACCAGTGTAAATAAGAGCAGAATCTTTCCCTGAGTGAATGCCAAAGCAGTGCAAGTTATGCTGCTTTGCCATTGGCAGCACTCCCTTCTTCCCAGGCACTTGTGTGGGGAAGGGACAGCTTATCAGTTGGCCAATCCCCTCTGCTTCCCTGCCGCCTCAGTAGAGCTACTCACCTAGGAACTGTACCCCAAAGTAACAGGCTTCTGTCAGCAGGGTCCAACGGATGATGACCTTCTCTGATGTGTACAAGGCATTCCACATGATAAGGGAGAGACCTGAGACAAGAACACATAGCAAAACTGCTTCACAGGCTGAGAGATGTTGCAGGGCAGCTCAGAGACCCACTCTCCCTACAGGGAATCTCAGAAGTAACAACAACAACTAATTCATGGAGCTAACACTCATAGGCATGATAGAGCTGTACTGGTGGAACTGAGAAATCTACTGTGGTGGCCCAAAGTTACAGAAGGGGTTGCTGCAATGTATTTGGATGAACCCACCTTCCAGACTTGACACTGCTAGAGTGCCCCAGCCTGGATCCTGTAACCACGCTGGTCTCCTCTGCACGTAGATAATATGGTAATGCGTGCACTAGAAATACAAACACTCCAAACGTGGTGGGATGGAGAGGGCACCAGAGCAACTCCTTGTGAACAAGCCCAGGGTAAGGGAGGCTGTTTACTGAGACATGGGTATTCATGACATCCCAGCATGGAAGAACCACCCGCAGCTCTGTGCTTACCACCCCACGTGATTCACCAAGCTGCCAAACTCCTTCTCCCAAAATCCAGATCCCAAATAGGCTTATTACTGGAACCAGCCTTTTGCCTTGCTTGGCTCTGAATCATGTTCATGCCTTTCCCAGAAAGCACCACTGTTCAGCAGCCCTAGTACAGAGAGAGAGAGATGTCCTGTCCTGGTCTTATATTGGAGGAGACCAAGAGAAACCAGAGGCCAACAAAAGGGGAGCCATATCACAGCACTGGGGGTTTCCGAGATTGGGCTGTGTGTGCTGTGCTTCCATTCTGCACCACCAGGTGCTGCCACAGGCTAAGGAGAGGAGATGGGCAGCAGATAAGCAGAGAACAGGTTTTCCATATGTACCAAAACCCCTGATCCTGCTACCTACCAAGCACAATACCCTTGGGTGATTCCTGCCACCATTAAAAAATAAGACCTTGCACTTGGATCCACTGTCGTAAGCAGTCTCCAGCCATCACTCCCTCTGTACAGTATCCTCAGCATCCCAGCGACAGATTCAAAGAGTGAGCAAACCTTGTGGGTCTGGGATGTGCTAGTGAAAGGCAGCAGGGCAAGCTTCTTCCCTCCCCACTACACACACCACTCTGGGAGTCTGAACTTGCATAAAACCAATTTATTCATTGTCATTCCCCAAGAGAAATCTGCCAGCACTACATTTTCCCTAAGCCTCCCACCTTCAGCTCCTCCACCCTCCAGTTTTGCTGCCACCTCCTCCTCCCCACATGGCACTGAAAAGAGAGCTGACTAGTGTTCTAATCTTTCCAGGCTCGCTAAGGCTGGAGGTTGCAGAACATGGAGCTGTGGGAGGTAGCCCTGCTTCCCCCAAAGATTCCAGCCTCAGAGGGACAAGGGAATTGCCACACTGGAACAGGCCAATGCCTTACCTAGCCCAGTACCCCCATGTTCTGCATCAAAGCTAGATGGGCCATCTAGCCTTGTGTCCCTCGCCCTCTTCTGCTGAACCAGTTCCCATCAATGGCCCTTCCAGTCTAGTATTCCATTTCTAGCAGCTTGCAATCTCCTACCTCACCCAGTGCAATACAATGTTAGAGACAGTATGGAGGGAGGGGGGTTTCTTGATCTTAGAGCTAGGAGGGAGATTGGTTTGGGGATTTTTTGCAAGAAGGTCCAACTACTTGAAGGGGCATTTACCCTGATTAACCCTCTGTCCTAACCCAGTCTGAGGTTAAGTCTGGAACAGAGCTTTCCTTTCTCCTCCCCATTAGGATTCTTCACTCAGAGCTTCTCAACATCTTCCTTGTTAGTCCTACAATTACTTACTGAGGAGGGCTCCTCCATACAGCCTGATGGGAGTCTTGCTGTTGACGGATTCTTCTTCAAAGATGGTATCATAGAGCTGATCAGGGAAAGTGAGAGCCTAAAAGGAGTGGGAAGGAGACCAAGGGAGTCTCAGTTGCTCTGCATGAGATTGGGTCACTTGAAGATGATAAAAGTAGAAGAGCAGCAGCTCCCCCTGGGTTGGAGAGTACAGACTGTACAACAGGGGTGCTCCATGTGTTTTGGGTCACATGGGGGGTGGGATTAGAGAGGAATAGTGTACAAGATCTCCTCTGTGACTTGGACACTTGGAATAGTGTCCAAGACCCCTGCTGCCAACTGTGGTTTTATGAACCTGCTACTAGAGGCTGGGACTCAGGTGTTAGGAACAACCTGTCAGGGAAGCTGTTGGTAAAACCCATTACAGAGAGACAGCTGATCACAGGCCAGGAAGAGAAAGTGGCAGCAGCTTTCGGAGGGTAGTGATGACAGAATAATCTATAAGGCCATGGAGATTGCTAGGTCATGACTGCACGTTGGCAGCCCTGGGTTGGGCTCTTTCTGGGAACAGTTCTCCCACTTACCATGATGGCGACCCCAGAAAATATGATAGCAGAGACAAACTGCCAGACCCTGCATGGGAAGAAACACAAATTAAAGGCACAGAGATTCCCCCCACCCTCATTCTTCCATCTGCCCAAGCAGGGTGGCCCCAGGTATATCCCAGAGGACACTCCCACCTAGGATATCAGGGAAAAGGGAATTCAGTTTGTGATCCTTTCTTTATGTGGATGGAGAGACTGTCTTTGAGTAGAAGTAGCCTGTATGGAATATAGAACCAAAGGGATTTCCTGGCTAGCTGGAACACAATCATTTTGGGGCATCTGACCGAGGAAGACTTATGTACAAGTCAGCTGGGCGTTTGGGGTCTGATTGATTTCAGTGGTGCACAATGGAGCAGGGACAGGTCTCCTTTGGGCATCACTGCATAGGTTAATGGGCAGGGGTATTGCACATTCAGTTTTTCTCCTTTCAACCACTCTTCTAGGCTTGTCTACAGTCACAAGGTTTGATTTAGTAGCCAATAAGGGCTGGGAACCCAGCTGGACATTCCAATCAGCTATAGACCAGCCTAGAACCCCAGCACACCCAGCTCACCCCCAAACTCATCAGCTCATACAGCCCCACTATTTCCCTTTACTCACTCAAGATTCCAGCCTGGCCCATTTGACAAACCTTTCCTACAAGACTCTGCACTTGTGCTTGTAGCCAACAGGCTGCATAGTCTCCCAAGTCCTTGTAGTCCCTTAGCTTTTGTGTCTTTGAAGGAGGAAACTTGCTCACAGCTACCTAAAAAAGTTTCTACAGCTTAAAAAAACCTACAATCCTCTAACAGAGGCCCCAGCACACCTTGGAACACAAATTAGACTCAACTCATCCAGTCCACACCTGGGACACTGGCAGTATACAACTGTCTTGTGACAGCATTTCCAGGTCCAAAGCCAGCCCCAGAGGTGTCTCACCCCATGAGAGTCTCTCCCAGCACTGGCTCAGCAACTGCTCAAAAGGCAGGGTTTGCCCCCTTGTATTGAAGAGGTACTATATCCACATTCAGATATCAGAGATAACCACTGAGGCAGGGACCTAATGTAAGAGCCCAGATGTTTAATGGCGGGGCCTCTGTTCTATAATACAGGGGAGATCCTCTTAGCCACCATACAAGAGTGTGAATCTTCACTCAACCCCCCACCCCACCCCAATTACACAGATGAGCAACACCTATGCCCAGATCCTCAGAGGAATTTAGGTGCCTACCTCCTCTTGATTTCAATGGAAGTTAGATGCCTAGATACTCTGGAGGATCTGCACTGCACAGGTGAATGATACCTCCATATCACCACGTAGAATACAACTGAGACAGGCCCATCAAAGAGGTAGGGATGTCACCATGCCTCACACAAGTGAGAAATCTGCTGTGCATACTGCAGAAATGTAATATTCTACCCACCCAGCCCACACAGGGGATACAACCCACCCATTGGCAAAGGGGAAATCACCCAGTAAACCCTCTACTGCACAGGAGACATCCACACACATACAGCATGGGTGAGGCACCTGTCCATGTTCAGGGTCATCTTGAGAGTGCCTGTACAGCCACCTGAGCTCAGCCCATTAGCACAGGTGCCCTGTTATAAGAAGTGTCTGCCTCCCTGACCATTTTATTGACCAGTAGCCCCAAGTGCCCCCTTCTGTGGCTAGCAAGGCTAAGGAGGATGCAAGGCTGCAAATGGGAGTGAGAAGAAGGCAGCAGCCCATGTACATATTTAGGACCAAGACCCTTAATGTTACCAGCCTCATCCCAACTGTACAGCCTGAGTGCTCAGACTCTCCATGGAAAAACTTACCTGAGCCCCAAGGGTTCCCGCACAGCAAATTTTATTTCATTGCCCAGGACTTGACTGATCTGAAATTCAAATGAGAACACAGTGTCTGAACAGCCTATCCCCAAATTCCTGCAAACAATCTCTGTCAGCCTGAAGAGAGGACACACATCCAACCCTATTGGGGGGGGGGGGGGGGGGGAAGAGAAATCTTATCTCTGGGTGGAATCTCTTCTCCCTCATCTAGATCTGTTGGCCCCCTTTGGCAAGTTCCCAAAAGGTCATTATTTGGAGGCCCACCCTCTAAGGAAACTCCCTCCCTCCCCTCATTGGAATGAGGTGCAAGCTCTCTTCCCTCCCCTCCTCCCCCCATGGAGATCTCCTCTTATGGGTGGGAGGGAGCAGCTGTCTGTTTACACAGATAGTGGCTGCTGGCTGTGGAGAAATATGCATGGGGCCATGATTCTCTAATAATGTCCATTCTGTAGATGGATTCCTTCACTAGTAACAGACCCTCTCATGGATCCCACTCCCCTTGAAGTGTTCTATTCTGTAGACCATCAGGAAGCATCCTCTGACCACAGTTTAAGAGCCACTCTTCTAGGGGTACCCACAACCAGATATAGGGTATGGGGAGATGTACACTTAGGAATTACAGATTAATGCAGGTAGACAAGATCCCACCCATTCCCCCCACATTATCCCTATTCCCTCTGTGATTTCACAGCTTCACACTATGAAACTCTGGCAAACCCCAATAAAATAAAATTCTCTATGTCCCAGGCAGGATGGGAGCACAGCTGAGTGCAGAATGGCAGCCATGTTTGCCTGCACAGTTACCAAGCTGCCTCCATCTCCAGAGGTGAAAGTAAGCCGGTCCAGTCTGGTGTACTGGCAAGAGCCAGTACGCCATGCTGGACTGCATGGGCTTCCACGGCTGAGATTTAAAGGGCTCAGAGCTCCCCGTGGCTGCAGGCAGCCCAGAGCCCTTTGAATCCCGGCCGCAGCTCCAGGGGCCGGGCTGGAGCCAGGATTTAAAGGGCTCGGGGCTCCCCTCAGTGGCAGGAGCTCTAGGCCTTTTAAATCCCTGCCCCAGCCCCGCAAAGGTCAGGGTTCCCCCCTATAGCCAGAGCCCCAGGGCCTTTAATTTGCCCCCGAGCCCCAGGGAGCTCCCAGCCACCTCTTCAGCTGAGAGCCCCTGGCTGATTTAAAGGCCCTGAGTCTCCCAGCCACAGCTGGTGCCCCAAGGCCTTTAAATCTTGAGAGGCCATGCCCCCCTCAGGACTCCAGCAGTACTGGTAAGTCCTGTAAGTTACTTTCATCCCTGTTTATCTCACTCAAGGCTCCTCAGTCTTTTCCATACCATGCTGACCAAATTCCACCACTCACAAGCACACATCCTCAGATACATTCGAAAGCCCAATGGGCCAGTTCCCATGAATTTCAAATGAGGTATCCTGACAATGGGGATGGCTGGTTTATGGGGTACTTCCAAACACCTGAGGAGCCAGTGGAAATAAATGAGCACCAGCAGGAGACTGGAAGCAGGAAATGGGAGCAGAAGAGAGGCTGGTTACAGGTTGCCTAGTGTATCTCAGATAAGAGGCATTTAGTCCCTTCTGCTCTCCTGGGGATATCAAACTGTCTCTGCTCTAGTGGTGATCCTGTTGGCAGGCAGCCATTTAAAAACAGTTAGAATAAATGCATGTCTCCACAGAGCCAAAGGTCACATTTCCTAAAGGGGAGCTGTCAGATTGGTATCATCAGTCCAAATGGCATGGCTCCAGGGCCTGAAGCAGAGAAGGGAGCCAAAGTTCAGTAGTTTTAGGTCAACAGATATGGGGGGGGAAGGAGAAAGCAAACCCAAAAAGGTTTCCATCTTGTTCCAGAGCTGATCGGGAGCCCAGCAAGGGATCATTTAGGAGATTAAAGGAGAACCACAGCAGAAAGGCCTCCCTGTAGGCAACACAAGGCAACAGCAAAGGGGCACTACGCAGAGGAAAGAGACCTTTACCAAGCAAATGAGAACAAAGGTGACACAGGCAGCCCTGAGTAGCTTCCTTCTTGTCTCCAGCCAGCATTGTCAGCTGCGGAGGAAAAAACAGCTGTGTGTTCCATTCTATGTCATTTCCTGCATGTAGGGAAAGGCATGGGGGAGGCCCTCAGGGCCAGAGAGCTACTTACAGCTGAGACAAATTTAGGCAAGTACTCCTTCCCCACCCTCAAGGGCCAGACTAGTCCCAGATGGTGTTCAGGGACAACTCTCAGCAGGATAACAACATTCCCAGGGAAGACTAGGCCGAGGTGGCCTTCCAGAAGAGCACAAGCCAGTTATCTGGATCTGGGGTTTTTTGTTTTGTTTGGAAAAACAAAAAACAAAACAAACAAACAAAAAAAAAAAAACACACCACATTCCCACAAGACTCCATTCATCCATTTGCAACCCAATCCTCGATGGGCACCAGGAGCATCTTCTAAAAAAATCACACCAATTTCTGAGGTATCTGCATCAGATTATGCCAAGTGGATTGACTGGCTGTGCTGTGTGCATAAAGCACAAGCTCAAAGTCACCTAATGAGTGTCCTCACAATAAAATTCCAGCAGTGGTTTAATAGTTTAAAGACAGTGTTCATATCCATTAATGTGAAAGCAGTTTACAGCCAGCCTTAGCATGTCAGAAGACCATAGTGCACGGTGCTTAAATTGCTGCTTTATTCTTGCCATGATAATGCATCTCCATGATTTGTAGAAGTCTGAGGAAAACAGCCACAGCATTCTCCGGCTAAGGAGTTCTAGAAATTAAAGTAGAGGTGGAAGGGGCTCAGAGTGAGAGATCAGTGATCTCTTCCCACTAGAGTGCGGCTAGCTGTCAGATATCAAGTCTCAATTAGCATTTTGGGCACATCTCACTCCCTGGTCAAGACCCTTTTTCCTTTTACATGCATAGATTTGTTTTCAGCCCCAGACAAACTTAATTACACATCTCTGCGCTAGACATACGAAGGCATCAGACTTTTTTTTGTAAATACCCAATTCCAAGGGATCTTTTCTTGTACAGGTTCTCACCCAAGGAAGTGTTGCCATTCTGCCTCAAGCATTGACAAATGCCCATTTCCTTCCTTGCTATGTCTCACAATGATCCCAAAATACATACTTTGAATTCAACTTGCAAAATTAGAATCAGGAACTGGCCTTGATGGGCTGCATGAGTCAATCCAATTTAGCTCTTCCAAAACAGAGGGTCATTTGTGAAGTTCAGAGCTGGGCTGAACTGTGAACACTGTCAAAGGTTTGGGTGTGTATGTATCTGGGGTTTGATTTACACCTGCTTCTCACATTAATGAGCCTCAACTGAGCAAGTCTGGACAGATATGACCAACTGGACAGGTCTTCCCTAGCCCCAACATTTTGAGAGTGATTTAGATAAAGGATCCAGGTAGATTTAGAAGTGGATAATGATCTACTAAAAAAAGTGACCTGATACTGTATGTCTCTCTCATCTCTAACTCCTAAGACTATGGGCCAGATACTTGACCACAACTAAGTGCCCTTTGTGCAGCTCCAGTGACACTCCTAAAGGGGCAAGTTGGGGGTTCTTCTAATGGAGGGGAAGCTCCTAGTGATATAAAGTTACCCAACACCCCTTGACTTCCCCTCCATGTATGGGGCATTCCAGGGCAGGCCTAGAAAGTGACAGAGGTGAGAAGGGGTGGGCAATGAAGTACTGCTCTGTCAATCCTGGACCAATGTTATGAGCCCTAGGGGGACCATTCCTGTGGCTGCTCTGACCTAGGTTGGGCTGATTCAGACCCATATGGCCCTGCTATTGGGGAGGTATCTTAAAGCCACTTGTATCTCCCACACTCAGCATGAGCTCAACTGAAGATCAAGCCCCATGACTAATTCCTTCAAGCGACTGTCAATCCCTGCTCTTCAGTGTCTTGCAGTCTCTAGCATTTGCAATTCCCTGTCAAAAGCTTCTGTGTTATTGCTCTTACACAGGCACTGCTGACTAAGGAGAACTCTTGTTTCTGTGTCTCTATATGAGCAATACAATGTGCGTGTGTTCACATGAGAGAGAGAGAGAGAGAGAGATGGTGACAGACAAAAAGAAAGATGAAGCTCTGTGTGTATCAGCATGAGTGGGGGGAAGGGGGAGAAGAGAAATGGATGGATGTTTGTGTCTGACTGTGTTCTCAAAGAGAATATAAACCACCCACAAAGTTATGTACATTCCCAAATTTATAAAGCATCATCTCCTCTAATAAGGTGAGAATAGCAGATTGAAACTCCAGGCCCTGCCGCCCCCAGAGTCCTGGCAATTCCACCCACGGCTGTGATTCTGCTGTATGCCACACCAGATGTAGCTGCATCTCAGTTGCAAAGCACTTCCTGAAGGGCTTACTGCACCAAAGGACAGTGAAAGATTCAAATGGTCACCGCCCCCCCACCCCACCCCCACTGCATCACTGGATGTGGGTTCCAGGAATTATTACGTTGCAAAGATAATATGCTGTGGTGATTTGAGTGATGGGCTGTTCAAATCTTGCAGCTAAGCAGATGCTAGGATTTCAGGGATCCCAGCCTAGTTTTTAAATCTGTCCTCTGCCTTTCAACATCTCTATTTCCCCCTCTCTCTTGCCCTGAGCACATTTTCCCATTTCCCCTCTCCTAGACATACATCTGCTGTCTTCCTCTTTTCTGCCCTCTTCATGTATTTTACTCCTCTCCATCCCCCCCAATCACATTTCAGGTTGCTTCACTGATATGCTGTTATTTTACATTCACAGGAGTTTTTTGAAATAGGCATCCCTTTCGCTTAGTCCCTTTCCACGGAACACAGACCAAGCCCCACTATCCAAACCAATCTTCCTCTCAGCTCAACTTGCATTGGCTAGAGAGGTCTGAGCCTCAGAGTCCAAATCCCAATCCAGAATTTTGGTTTGGCCCATCCTGGAGATAGGCCAAAACAGCATGGTTCATATTGGAATTTCCCCAAAGCTTAGGGTGTGTTTGGATGTGGGTGATTTTGCTTTGGGTTCCTTCCTATTACTTGTTTTTAATCTCAGGCAGGGGAAGAGAGCTGTCAGCCGAGCCTCATCCCATTATTTATCTGGTCTTTGCTATTTCTTGTTTTTTTGACCACTCCTCTGCAGTGAAAGGTCTCTTTAGTAATCTTTTCATTTAGCTGCATGCCACAAGAGATTCCTGATGCAGAGCATCTCTCAACTTCTGATCTCCACAGGTCTCCCTGCAAGTCTTTATTACAGACCATGCAAACATCTATCTTGCCCCAAAGAACATGGGGTTCAGAGATGGGTTGCCAAGTTGTTCCCCTACTGCCCTTTCCTCTCTCTCTTCCCCATCAATAACAGTTTGGCTCAAGTAAAAACTGCATGTTTGAGCCCCCTGCACTGCCTGGAACCAGTTTTCTCTTTGTGCTGAGAGGCACAATGGGGGAAGGCAGTGCAAGTTCCCCAGTTCTCACTCTCCTCAGGGACACCCAATGTCTGACCCATTGTAAGAAGCTCTTTCAATCCTCCTTTTCCCTGCTGTGGGGCAGACATCACCACCACCCATGCTGTCTCCCTGTTTAGGACCATCCAAGTTCCTCACCCCATACACCCAGAATAGTGTTACGGTATCACAGTGCATGGAGGTGGTTCTTACCTTAGACCTATGAACTTCCCCATCATCATCTTCCCCTCCAACTCCCAAGATCTTCCGTGTCTTAAGTCGGCTCACCAGGTCCGTCTGGCTATGCTTCTTCATTAGAGGTGGGGGTTGCTTGGTCGCCATGGTGACTCACGTGCAGTTCCTGGCTTTGGAAGAAACTGAAAAGACAGAGGAAGTCAAAACTGGCTGACAAGGAGCATCTCTCACGGGATTGGACCCCTTATGAGGGACTAAGCATCCTCCCATTAAAGGGGCTAGAGACACTTAGCAGGATTGGGCCCAAAATTAGTTGGGTGTCCTCCAATGGGGCATTGCTGTTCTCATGATAAGTCAGGCTAGATTTGTCCACAGCTGGACAGAGTCTTAGTTCATTTTGAACCAATGAGGAACATTTCTACCTATTTGTTGCCTCCATACCCATTTGAAAGAAAGCACCAGAACTCAAAGAAGGGGAGGTTCTGTGGCTTTAACGTAGTTACTTTAGGGCTGGTGTCAGTGCCAGCCTGACAGTCTTGGGGACTGATGCCCCAGAACAAGTCAAGTACAGGTAGCATCACTGCAAACTGGCTTCCCCTCTAATTCCCTGACCAAGAGCAACTTCTTCTAGAGCCCAAGGAAGTTCCAACTCCACGATCCATTCACTTGCTGGCCTCTCTGCCGTGTCTGTGTGCAACGAGCGCCACATGGCCCATTGTGTGGATAGTTTTTTTTAAAAACTATGGACACATGTCCCCACAGGAACAGAGACCCATCACCATTTCACACTGGTAACCTCCAGGGAGGTCTATTAAGGAATTCCAGACAAGAGAGCATTAGCAGCCACATTCTCTCCTCTCCATCCCCCGAGTTCCCTTTCTAACTGCACAAAGACCCGAGAAAATTCTGTCCACAGAGAATAAATTCTATATTTTGAGTTTCCTCAGAAGCCACAAAAGTGGCTCAAAAACCAAAGGAGAAACCTGTAGCATAAACATGCTTTTCATGGCTTCTCCAGTTAAACCTCTGCTCCATGTGCTTTTATCTTCCTAATTAAGTGGGTGGAAGAGCTTTGTTATCAGCTGGGAGCCTGTCTTCTCTCCAGATGACAGAAGGAGGGGAAGCCCAGCCAATCCAAAACCTTCCATTGGGCTAGCTGGTACTAGGTGCTCTTAAAGAGAGGCTGCCTGCTGCTTCACTCACCTGACCCTCTGGACTGATCATGAATAGACCACATTAACAATGTCCTGGGATATCAGTCTCCTCTGAGATCTCACCATGAGGGCTGATGGCATAAATGAAGGACTATCTTTCTGTGATTTCTGAGGGGATCCCAGTGATAGAATCTGTAAAGAGGATGGTAATGCAGAAGGCAGGGGTGCCTGAGCTTTATTTAAGTTTCCATGGGGAGATGTGACAGACAGCTCTGGCAATGGGAGAGACCCTAGGACTTCACTTATCTGCTTTCTTTGATGCAAGTTTTCAGCTACCCTCATCTTTGACAGACAGGCAAGGTAAAGACTATGGGGGCTAGAGGTCCCAGGATGCAGTGCTCCATCTGGATCTGTGTAGCACTGCATGCTGGGATGGATGGTATCTTCTAGCTTTTCCTCTATATTAAAAATGAGGACAGCCCTGAATTTCATAGAAAAAACACTAAAGGGGTGCATTTGGCCTGTGAGCCTCACTTAGTCCATCCTGATATAAAGTGATGTCTGAGGCAGACTGCAAGCAGGAGTTTAGCATCTTCTCACAACATTTCCCAACCAAGAGGACATTAAATTACTCTAGGGGAGCAGTTGGGTGTGACGAAAGCCGTGCGGTCCCATTTATTTACTTGCAGCATGGGGTATGGGACAAATGGTAAGTAGCTCCTTGACAGCTATTCACCTTCCCTTCCTGCTTCTGCAGTGAGTCCTAATGCAGCCCATCCTTGGAAGCAACTCATGTGTAAGGGCCACTGTCCACCAATCTTCTCTTTCCTTGGCTGAACTGAGTCCCACAGCAGCATTCCCATAAAGCACTAGAGATGTAACCCCTCTCCCCTCCTCCTCCACCAAAAAAATAAAAAAACTAAAACAAACAAAAAAAATGCACACCCCCTCTTTCCCCCCCCTGCCCCCCCCCCCACATCCCCAGACTGGAAGAAAGTCGCACACATGGCAAGAGCTGCTCCAGCTGAAGATTGCTTGGCACTTTCTCAGATCAGACAGATCCTATCTTACTTTCCTTCAGTCCGTCTTGGCTTGATCTAAAAACAACTTTTTTTCTGAGCAGGCATGGGACTCTAATCTGACAAGTCCCTCGCTCAAGCCAGATTTTCCCATAGCAGTTCCATGCAAGTGAAATCTGTGCTAGGGTATGTCTACACTGCAGCTGGGAGGTATGGTTCCCAGAGTGGGTAGACAGACATGCTAGCTTGAGCACAGCTAGCATGCTAAAAACAGCAGCGTGGCTATGCAGGCACAGGTGTCAGCTCAAACTAGCCACCTAGCTACATATCCAGGGGGTCAGGTGTGTTTGGACTCTGGCAGCTAGCCCAAGCTGTCACAACCACACTGCTCTTTTAAGTGTGTTAGCTTCAGACAGACACTAGGTTTGCTATCTCTATTGGGACCTGTTGTGGAGACATAATCCTAGCGTCAAAAGGGTACAGGGCTCAGGATGAAATGTGTTAGCTGAGGGAAGCTATTCTGGTGTCCGGTGTGGAGAAAGCACTTCATTTGTTTTCACTGCATGCTATGCACAGAGTAAGCATTCACAGGGTAAATTAGCACTGTAACATGGTCATGCTATCACAGTTTGTCAAGCCCTACAGCCGCACCAGTGCCATATCTGGCCATGACAAGCAGTATACAGCACCACAGCTCACTGGGCTGCTCCATGCTTTACAGATTTAAAGGGGTTTGCTCGGTTCAGCCCAAAGCTGCACCAAGATTCAGGTACCTTCATACGGCCAGGTGGCTGTACAAGGATGCATGGAGTTTGTTAGTGGCCACTGAGCTGTTTTACTCATCTCCAGTGTTTGAACCTAGAGAAACTGACCTGCAAGCAGGAAGCTGAGCAAAGATAGATTGATAGCCCCTCAACTGGAAGTGGACTTATGGAAGGCATTGGAGGACCATCATATGTCTTGACTGTTGCAAATTGTCAGTGTCACCTCAAGGGATCAGTACACACTAACGGCTACCTGGGGGTCTGCCCTAGAGCTCAGCAAGTGGTGGTTACCTTGCCATATAGCACTGCTGGCATAGAGATGTGGGAATGCAGAGCATGTTAGGGGAAACCCATGGCTGAGCCTGAGCTAAGCATGTAGTGAAGAAAAGCCATCAGCTGAATAGTGTTCTCTAGCAGGGTCTATGCTGGTGTCAGAACAAGAGCTGACACTGTTGCTCTGGTCTCACAATTCCCTAAGATTGCCAACTATTTCCATGATACAAACCCACAGGATCCTGGGACAAATGTCATGGCTGACTCCTGTACTCAAAGGAATTAGTAAAATGGTTCTGACCAGACTCTTAGAATTCTTTCCATCTAAACAGTTCTGCTGTTTATTTTCTTGCCAAAGTAGTGTCTGGAAAAGTACAATCCAAGGTTTTTGAGTTGTTGACTTGAGTCCAGCCCCCTTCCATCATCCTTGGAAATAGCTGCAGCACAGCCAACTGCAGCTGCCAGAACCTAGAGAGATTTAGCCAGGGAGGAGATGGATATGGGAATAAGGATGCAGCCCCTTTTCCACACTGGAGCACAAGCCAGGCAGGTTAAAGCTAGAGACTAGGGAAGCAGTTTGGAGTAATTAACTCAAATTTTGCCCTCATATCAGATGCAAATTTTCCACACAAAATCTGAACTAAATCTGTGCCCAAACCTTGAGCTGATCCTAAACCTTCAAGTCTGACCCCAAACTAGTCCCCCAAAAATCAAAACCAAGGCTCCAAAAAGCTTGGCAAACATTTTTACTGTTCCCTCCCACACACAGTTTCTGCTACCTCTCTGCTTCCTGGCTGGACACTGAAGCACACGTAATAGTTTGCTCCCATGGATTTCCAAGTTGGCTGGAATCAGGAAGCACCTGAAATTCCATTGGAAGGCCTGTTATCATGCTAGTCCTCTTTTCTGATCAAAGGCACTTGGCTCAGGCTAAAAAAGTGTCTGGGCTGTCAGATGCTTCTCTTGCCCAAGGGGAATCTTAGGGCTGTTCATTCAGTGATCGATGAAATGAGGCAAGGAGAGAAAGCAAGAGACTGAATGAGAAAGTCAAGACTCCGGGTTGTGGCTGGCTAGTGAAGAACAACCACACAAGGACTGGCTCAATATGAAGTGTCTCGTGTTACTGGGGCTAAAGCCCAAATCTTCACTTGACTTCTCCCTGAAACCTTCCCTCATAGTACTTGTCTGACAAGGCCAAACTGCCTCCTAGAAGGAAGAATGAGGCAATGGCTTACTGAGGATGGGCTGGATGCCAGAATCTCTGGCACTGACTAATTAATGGCTGTTAACATTAATGTTAAGTGCCTAATTCCAGCTCCCCAAAGCAAAGGGAATCTAAAGTTGTGGTTTCTGCTCTGGGCCCTGTTGCCCTTAGGATATGACTAGGAATAGCAGAGAAAAGGATCTATGGCCCGGCCTCTCAGACTGAGTATTGCTCTCCTCTGCAGAAGCAGAGCTGCACATTTAGCTGCAGGGATGGAACATTCATCTCCTTCAATATTTGCTGGGGTAGGGGGAAAGAAGTGGGGAAACTTGCTAAGAGACAATCTGCCACAAGGAGAGGAATTGATCCTAAGTAGCAGCATCCCCTGGCTTCCAAACTGGGGCTCATTTGTTGTAGTAGGGGAAAGGGATACACGGCTTGGGAGATTCATTCCACACAGCATCTCACCATACCACACTGGGGATAGAGCACAGAGAAATAATGCTGATCCTGCCTCCTGCTCTATTCCTCTTTCCAGGCCAGAGGGTTCTGGTTTGTAATCCCCCCCGCCCTTTTTTTGTTTTGTTTTTTTTAAGTAAAGTAAGGGAGGCTATTTGTTGCCTCATGGGGGTAACAGACAAGTCAGAGAAGGGGCAGGGGTCAGGAGTGGCTCCAGGCCTCAGCACGCCAAGCACATGCTTGAGGCAGCAAGCCACAGGGGGCGCTCCGCCGGCGCCGTGAGGGCGGCAGGCAGGCTGCCTTTGGCAGCTTGCCTGCAGAGGGTCTGCTGGTCCCGCGGCTTCGGAGGACCTCCCGCAGGCATACCTGTGGAGGGTCCAAAGCCGCGGGATCAGCGTATCTTCCGCAGGCAAGCCACTAAAGGCAGCCTGCCTGCCACGCTTGGGGTGGCAAAATGCCTAGAGCCGCCCCTGGCAGGGGTAGGGCTATAATGGCTCAGGGGACTGAACATGTGATACAGAGCCTTTTGTCTCTCTCTAGAGCACCAGTTCCACTCTGACTAAAGGCCAATTATGATCAAAATTCATTCCCATCTGATGGCTGGTCAATGGCCTCCGTGAAATGAGTTGCTGGATCTCAGTCCAATTCTTAGTGGAGGTTTGCTCACATCACCATTAGTATTACCCTGGGGCTGCTCTAAGGTATGCCAGGGACTAACCAAATGCCAAGACAATATTTGAGTGCGCAGGTGGAATGTAAAGGGTTACTTCAGGCCAGTTGTGTGCCTAGACTCCAACCCCTAAACACAGCTTTGGTCCTGTGCCTCAATTCTTATCTGGAAAAATGGAAAAAAAATTCCACCTCCCAGAGGTGATGTGAGAATGTGTGTGTGCACGTCAGTCTCTCACACACACACACACACACACACACTCTGCAATGGCTACTCCAATTGAAGATTGCTCTTGCTGTCTGATCTGAGAAGGTGCTAAGCAAACGAGACAAATGCCCACTTCCCCCCACTCAAGTGGGGTATGGAGGAATGAGCAGGGGGGGCAAATGGCAATGTCAGCCCAGTCATGGGGGAGGGGAAGACAGGGCTCCAGTGAGCAGCGACACCAGCCCCATGCAGGGATGGGGGGAATGCTTTGATGAGCCGCTTGTGCCAGCCCCACACTGTGTCCTGTTTTCCCTTTGGGAAAGATGGTCACCCTAGTCTAATGCCACCCCTCTTGCCTGCTCTATTCCTTTCCCCCAGCCTAATTGCCCCTTCCAGCACTCACTCAGCTGAGCTTTGGAACTGAAGAGGCAAAGCTATTAGGAAGGAGAATGAAGCTTGAATGTGTGATGGTCTTGGAAGCCAAATCTGTACTCAGACCACACAGGCTTGGAAGGTGTATACTGAATGATGTAGAGATGAGAAGTCCTCTGTTTAGCCACAGAACAGGTACACAATCAGGCAGCAGCAGGACAAACTTCTCCCTTAAACTCCAAACAGTCACTCAGTCTCCCTCCCCCTCTACCCCCAGGCATTACCTTACTGGGAAGGCACAATTCTAGGAATGAGAGGGACATTGAGTCTCCAAGGCACATTCAGCCTTGACCTAATGAAACCTTCAAGTACTGAGGTAATGCCAGGACATCTGGGACCTCCTTGATCCTGCTACATTGCCTTGATGTCCCTTTGTCCCAGCAGCATGTCCAAGTCAGTTCCAAAATCCCCCTCTCCCTCTGCATGAGCCCACCACATCTCCCAGAGCTCATTCAAAACACTATTAAAAAGGCTGCAGAGCTTCCTATGCCCCATTATCCCACCAGACCCCCATAGTAACACCTCCCCAGTATTACCCATGTATCTCATAACATTTCCACTAAGGGCTACAATGACATGAAATGCATTTGAGTACAGTCTCTAGAGGAGCATTATTAATCCATCTTGTCCCCAGTATGGACATTTCTCCTACCTGGCATACCCGGGCTGGTCCAAACAAGATTTTTATCTGGCTCTGGTGTTGGCAAATCAGCATGGGGAATCCCAACACAGTGAGCATCCCATTAGTAAAAGGCTGCCTGGGAACTTCTGCATGCTATGTGCTTTTATACAGCACTTGACAAATATAAGCTAATTAATCCTCAGTGCACCCTTTGGAGGTAAGTACTTATCCCATTTTACAGATGGGGAAACTGAACTATAGAGAAGCAAAGTTACTTGCTTTAAGGTCACACAATGAGTCAGAGCCAGAGCTGAAATTAAAACGAAGATGTACTAACTCCTAGCCCTATGGCCAGTCCACTAGACCCTGGACCATATGCTTTGCGTTTCTACTTGCCTTTACCATTCGTGCACTAAATCTTCGCTCAGCCCATCTTAAGCATCTCAGTGGCATGGTAAAAAACTTCCCTGACACAGAAAAGGAATATAAGATACCCAAAATGCAAAGCCATTTCTCCCTGGTACAAAGCCAGCATGGCATTCTGTCTACAAATAGCTCAAAAGGGAAGAACAGACAACAACCCTTTTATTTCTTTGAGGGATAACAACATCATGCTGCCATTGGTAGGTAGATCAGCTTCATTTTCATTTTAACCTGGGGAACTGGATGAATCAGGGGAATGGAATATGGATCCTTTAGCTTCTAGGTTGTCAGTGAAGAACTGACTTAGCAGTCACCAAGTTGTCAGAGGGCTGCTCAGTGGCCTCTGTGAAATGAGCTTGGCAGTCTCAGTCTGATTCCTAAGGAACAGGTTTCTCTGTCCCAAGGAGCACTAACTGGTCCCCTTGTTGACAGTCTCAGCGAAGGGGGCAGGAGCTGAATGGGCCATGAGTCTGAACTCTGTTCTCTCAGTGCTCGAGATGGCCCTTCTCCAGTGTGGTATTTCCATTTGATACACTTCATAGATTCTAGGGCTGGAAGGGACCTTGAGAGGTCATCAAGTCCAGTCCCTGCCCTCACAGCAGGACCAAATACTGTCTAGACCATCCCGGAGAGACATTTATAAAACCTACTCTTAAGTATCTCCAGAGATGGAGATTCCACAACCTCACTAGGCAATTTATTCCAGTGTTTAGCCACCCTGACAGCTAGGAACTTTTTCCTAATGTCCAACCTAACTTCCCTTGCTGCAGTTTAAGCCCATTGCTTCTTGTTCTAGCCTTAGCCTCTAAGGCAAACAAGTTTTCTCCCTCCTCCTTACAACACCCTTTTAGATACCTGAAAACTTCTATTATGTCCCTTCTCAGTCTTCTCTTTTCCAAACTAAACCAACCCAATTCTTTCAGTCTTCCTTCATAGGTCATGTTCTCAAGACCTTTAATCATTCTTGTTGCTCTTCTCTGGACCCTCTCCAATTTCGCCACATCTTTCTTGAAATGCAGTGCCCAGAACTGGGCACAATACTCCAGTTGAGGCCTAACCAGAGCAGAGTAGAGCGGAAGAATGACTTTGTGTCTTGCTCACACCACACTTGTTAATGCATCCCAGATTCATGTTTGCTTTTTTTGCAACACATCACACTATTGACTCATATTTAGCTTGTAGTCCACTATAACCCCTAGATCCCTTTCTGCCATACTCCTTCCTAGACCATCTCTTCCCATTCTGTATATGTGAAATTGATTGCTCCACTTAGGAAGGAACACTTGACATTTAACAAAGACAAATGCAATCCTGTTTACCTCAGACCATTTCTCCAATTTGTCCAGATCATTTTCAGTTATGACCCTATCCTCCAAAGCAGTTGTAATCCCTACCAGTTTGGTATCATCTGCAAACTTAATAAGCGTACTTCCTAGGCCAATATCTAAGTCACTGATGAAGATATTGAACAGAGCCGGTCCCAAAACAGACCCCTGCAGAACCCCACTTGTTATACCTTTCCAGCAGGATTGGAAACCATTAATATTCTCTTTCAAAGATTCCACAATGGGCACACTTCTGGTACCTGGATACTATGGTGACAGGTAGATTAGACCGATCGATGAGATAATTGAGGGACAGATCCGTCACAAACTTGTTGGAATTAGTATTTCAGAACTACAGGCTATGTGATCATTTATTTTTTATTGTGATTTACTGTCTTAGAGGTACTCCCAGGTCCTTCATCAGGCATCAACCTCAACACACCTAAGTCAACTGCCTACCATCTCTATACAAAGAAAGCTATTATAGGGCATTCCCTCTCATGGGGAGAGAACATGGATGGTGATATAGAGATTTCCTCAATCTGTAATGAAGACATGCAAGGTAGATTCTCTCATATGGTGCACAGCACCTGTATTATACCTGGCTCACATAAATGGGACTAAAGCCCACAGCTTCTCTTTTGTTGCCTCTTCCTGTAAGGCCTCACAGACAGTAATTCACTTGTCCAGCTCCTCCGCTGCCTTTCCCAGGCTCTGGCTGTCCCTTCTCTAGTGTACAGCAACCATGGGAATGGCCATGTTTAAGGCAGGTTGCTCCACACACTGAAGGCTAATCAGCATGGCTATGCTGGCTTCAAAAAGGACCGATAGGGCTTGGAAGCACGTGGTGACCAAAGGTAAGTTTGGAAGAGAGGTGCAGGATTAGGGTTTATTATGCTCTAATAACAAGATGTATTGTAAAGAGGAAAGGAGATAGATCACTTGATAATGGTCCTGCTCTGTTCATTCCCTCTGAAGCACCTGGCATTGGCCCCGGTCAGAAAAATGGGCACTGGCCTGACCCACTGTGGCTGTTCTTATCATTAAAAAGATTATAGGCCACAGCAAACGTGTCATGTATTTGTATGTTCCCCCCATAATACTTGAGCGCCTCACAGTCATTAGTGTATTTATCCTCATAGCACCCCTAGGAGACAGGGAAGTGCTATCATTTTACACACAGGGAACTGAGGCAAAGAAATTACATGCCTTTCCCACACTCTCACAGGAAGTGGATCTGGGTCTCCTAAACCCCAAGCTAATGCCCTAACCACCATCTCTCTGGCACGGCAATCCACTGGAGATGCCAGAGAAACAGTCAGCCCCAAATCCCCACTCTGATTTGAACTAACCCCTCTCCCTGGTTTCTTTGGCTGTGTCTTTCCTGCAAAAAAGGTTTGTTGGGGAGGGGGGGTTGGTTTTACAGTGGGATGGCGATTCCACCTTAAAATCCTAATGGAAACAAGACCTGGGTTGTTTTTACCAGAAGGTAGTGAGGTGAACTCAGCACTCTACTTCTGCCTAGTTTACATAGCAGTGAAACTACAGGGCCTTGTCACCACTAAGAGTTACAATGGGATAGCCAATCTGCATTAGTTATCCTGGGGTAGAGCAGCACCTTTTTTAGGAAAAACCTTAAGTAGCAACTTAAATATGTTGCAGTGGATGGGACTGAGATCTGAGCTCAGATTTCCCTCCTGTCTATTGATTGCTCTGCCTTCAGCAGACCAAGCCAGGGTATCACTTACTATGCACCCTCACAGGTGTGCCTTGTCGCCCAGTTGCAGCACATGGAACAACGCACTGTGGACAATTGCGTAGCTGTTCCTGGGATTCATGCTTTCTGAACTGCATACCCTTGCTAAGAGGGGCCACTCTTTCCAAGCTGTCTCTGCAGGTGAGGATGTCCCAGATAGGGTGACCAAACAGCAAGTGTGAAAAATCAGGACAGGGGGTGGGGGAGTAATAGGAGCCTATATAAGAAAAAAAGACCCCAAAATCGGGACTGTCCCTATAAAATCAGGACAGCTAATCACCCTAGTCCTAGAGATCCAGAGAAATAAAATCAGATCCAATTTGAACAGGACCAACCTTTAGGGGTGGGGAAAATAATTCTCAAACATTACAGGACTCTATAGTGTGACTGCAGTGGTAGTACAGGATCAGTCTGCAATTCACATACAGTGAGAACTGGAGACAACAGCATTTCTCTCCTGTAACACAGGCGGGGCACATGGCATTCTTCTCCCACAGTGACAACAGGCCTTTGAATGGAGGAAGGAGCCCACGATACTGTCAAGAATCTCTCATGCCCGAGAGTCAAGGTGGGTGAGGTAATGTCTTTTATTGGACCAACTTCTGTTGGTGAAGGAGGCAAACTTTCCAGCTACACAGAGCTCTTCTTCAGGCCCTGCCAGAATGTCATTCCCTACAGTGGTATAGGCCAGGGTTCTCAAAACTTCATTGTACCACAACCCGCTTTGACAACAAAAATTACTATATGACCCCAGGAGGAGGGCACACAGCTGAAGCCGGAGCCCTGCCACACCGGGCCGCAGCTCAAGGGTCTTCAACTCTGGGTGCGGGGGTCTGTAGCCTGAGCCCCACCACCCAGGGTGGAAGGCCTTGGGCTCTGGTAGGTGGTGGGGCATGGCCTTCAGCTTCAGCCCTGGGAAGTGGGCCTCAGGCTTTGGCCCCAGACCCTAGCAAGTCTGACAACAGCCCTGGCAACCCCGTTAAACAGGATTGTGACCCACTTTGGGGACCTGACCCACAGTTTGAGAAGCGCTGGTGTAGGCACTACTGTGTACAATGGGTGACTCACAGGGAGAGAACTGGAGTGGTTTGTGCCTTTCTTAAGAGCACACTGGAAGAAGCTGCTAGTTAAATCCTAACAAGGAGGGTGATGGGTCTTCATTCTTTGACGTACTTTGTAAGAGGAAGCTCCTCTTAAGACACAATCTGGTGGGCATCACGTCAAACTTACTTTGTGCTGCTTGAGCCCCAGTGAAACAGCTAGCATGGAGCCCTGTTATTGTCAGGTAAGCACTAGAGGATCTGTATAAACTAGGGATGGTCATCTCTCCAGGAAGCTTTAGAAAAATAAAACGCAAGGTGCTTCTCCTCACTTCTGAGGTCACCTCTCCTCTCCCCTTATACCCTGCTTTCCATGCAGCCTCCTAGCTATGATTTCAGCCAGCATTCAACACCAGAACACACTGTTTCCCTCACAACTTGCACTCTCATCTAAAATCCTTTCTCCCCTATGCCCTCCATGTACCACCCATGCTCCCATGGATCCTTTGCTCCTTTCACTCCTCACAGAGTCTTTCCTGAGCTCATGCTCCCCAGTACAGCTACATGGTCATTTGCACACGTCATCGCTTTATAATTGGCTGCAAAAAATCCCTTATGGGAGGAAAGCAGCAGAGAAAATGAATGCATCATCATTCCTATTATTAGCAAAGCCAATGCACACTCCCATCTCCTTAGAAAAAGCACAGAGAACTTTGCAGAGACAGTGCTGTAGTGAGGTTGCCCTAATTTTCATGCTTGTTGCCAGGGGCCTTCGGAGGTGCAAAATTGCTGGTGCATAGAACTACCCAAACTACTCCCCCTCCTGGCATTCTTGCTGCAGGGGGGAGCCCTCCTATGGGGCCATGGCCCAGGCATGTATTGCCTTGGGTCTCCCTCCAAACAGCTGGGGGGGGAGGAGGAAGAGAAGAGAAAGAGGAGGGAAGGAACGTGAAAGCAACTAGAGGAATGGGGTTAGGGCTGGGGAACAAGATAGGGCCAAGAACACTGCAGAAGTGGAAGGGACATAGGGGGAATATCCTATCTATCTGTAGATCTCTAGCTGACATCAATTTCAGGCTGTGAAAGGGTTTTGAGAGAGACAAATTCAAATTTTAAAAAAGCCATGGGAAGGAATTTCCCCACAGAATAAAAATCCCCAACAGTCTGTCCAGGCACTTACGGGAAAAGATGGCCAAAGCCCCAGCTTCAGGGAGTCATTTCCCCGCCCCCCTCTGGAGGGGAAGCTATTTGATCTCAATGTTCTTGCTTGCTTGCCCGTTTGTAGTCTTGCTCCCTTAGCTCCAAGCTGGGTATTTCAAATCCATTTTCCTTGTTGCAGCAGCTGGGGGATGTGTCCTGGCTCAGGGATTTTATCTTCCAAGGGTTTCAGCTTTCTTATGAGGGGAGCCAGGAAGTTTCCTTCTGATTCTTACACTTAGCGTGAAATACTTTTCAACTTTTGATTTTTTTCCCCAAAAAGGTGTTAAGTTTCCCCAATATGAGTTAAAAAGCTGTCAGTTTTATTAGTGTCCTTAAATATGAGCTATAATTAAACACAGCACCCACGCTGCTACATGGCTGATAATTGCCACCTGCAATGATGTGACAAGCCTTCCAAAGATAGAAAAGGCATCTGTGTCCTATCCTGAACAATCACTTTGCATCTTATATCAGCTTTGCTGACCATGCTGTGTCACAGGTTGCACGTGCTCTGCCACATACACACATGCGGTCACATAACACATGCTGTCAGACATTTCATACAGTTTAATCAGTGTACACCTTTTGCCACATCTTACTCATGCTGACACACACCATGACACATTGTTAATGCTCAATCACGCCTGACAATATACATGCACATGCAATCACATACACTATACATGCTCTGCCACAGCAACTTGCTTTTCAGAAAGATTGCCTGAATGCCCCTTGCTACAGTCGAGTGTTTTAACTGTTATATAAAGTATACAAGATGCAGTCTGCCAATTCCGTGGCTCCAATTTCTAAGTCTTATTTTCATAAGACACTCAATTCCCTTCCATTTCTTCCACTAATAAAAATGGTACCTTTTAGCACCGAGCCCATTGCAGCAATCCATCAGCAAGGAACTACTGTAGATCTGATGAGTCAAAGTGCATTGCCAGTTTCAAAGTAGCTCTAGAATCTGGAGCATCACTTTAATAATTGATTGGACTGCCATGCCAAACAGCACAGGGATAACTGCCTCTCTTGATCCATCAGGCTTGGACTGGGAACTCATACATGGACTGTAAGTCTCCAGAGTTGCTAACAGATGATGATAGAGAAAGACAGGTGGGATACAAGGTTCCCTCATGCAAAAATGCATTTAAAATGTACTTCTCTCCAGATATACTGAGTGGTAATTAGATGACTCAGGTGTCATTAGCAGAATGCTCTAAGCAACAGTGTTCCCCAGGGCACTAGGGAGGGAAGAAAATAATGGAATTTTCACTGCACATGCTCTTCTCCTTTAAGAGCACTGAAAGGGCATGGGATGTGTTCCTCTTTCATTTGTTTCCCAGCTAGCCCTGCTGTGTGTTCCTAGAGTACATTCCTGGAATCTTAACATATCACCTGTCCTGCAGGAGATTTCTATTAAGTACACCACACATTTCTTACAGGATAATAAGAATTTTAAAAGGGCCAGGACTGTAATCCATAAAAATTCACTGAGAGGGTCCTTTCAGTTCTGCAGAAGAATCTAATATTGTCCAACAGTTTGTCTTCTCATTTTAGGGAATACATAGGGTCAAATTCAAAGGAATAGCAGGGCAAGATACCCATCACAGGTATCTTTAAGGAGAGTTGGGCTCAACCTCACCTGTGATAGATCAGCCACACGCCCACCCTCCCAAACTGATCCTGACCAGCTCAGGATTAGATGGTCTGGGTCAATAATTGGGTGCAGCTGGGAAGGAGCTGAGTGATGTCCTTAAAAGGCTGGGAGAACTGACTGGCCTTGAAAGGAGAGAAGAGGAGAAAGGCAGAGACACAGTCTAGGGGAAGGATGCCAAGGAAGAAGCCTTGAGGGTCAGTAGCCTGGGAGGCAGGGCTCTGTAGAAAATGGGGAAGAATTCTGCAGACAACTGAGCCCAGAAAAGGTTTGTTTCCTTGTTTTGGACTTTGGGAGAGAGAAACCTAAGAAAAGCCCAGGTGGGCTGGAAGATCTTGTGTTTGTTATCTTTAACTCATCCAAAAACAATGATGTCAAACATTAGTTCTACCACCTTCTAGCATACCTAATGAGCAACATGGCTGGAAGACCAAGTCACCCTTCCCGACCACTAAGGCTTGAAGGTGGAATGGGGTGCCATTGCTGCAGTAGCAGGTTTTGTCATGAGAGGATGATTCCAGAATGGCGAGTCCTGTCACAATAACCTTGTAAAAAATTCCATAGAAAAAGTGTGAAATAGGGTATTAACAGTATTGTAGCTGTTTGTATCATTATTGAAAAAGGTTGAACTCATTTTACAGTTGGTAGCCTCAAACCTCATTTGCTTTCGCCTTCTGTGACCTGAAAACAATCCAGTTTTCGTTCTTGAATTTATATCCCAGAATCCTTTATGCCCCATTTCCTAGAGTACTTTGTAGTGTTTCAATTTAAAAGAAAAAAAACAAAAAAAAACACCACATGCCACTGGTGCAGAGGGCTCAGTTCATTGAGCCATGTGGTAAGTCTATTCACTGCATATACATATTGATAATTTCACATTAAGTATAATTGATGCATTCTTATGAAGTTTTAACTTATATATCCAGATATAGCTATAGACAAAGCTAATTATCACTGGCTTGCAACATTCAGAAAGCTTTCTGGTTATGAAGGAAGGCTAGAAAAAAATTCTGCTCTACCCTGGGGTCATGACCAATACTGAGGACAGTTGCTTAAGTGACACTACAATATTCTAAAAGGTATTCTCAGGTTCACTATCTTTAAATGCATCAGTCTCCCATTTTTCTACCTCTAAACAGAAAGAGCTCTAGTGATATTTACAAAGGCTTGCCACTTCATAAACATTAAATCATCACTTTCCCATGTGTGGCCAAGGGTGTGTTCTGGCCCAAAAAATTGGGCTGATGGAGTAAAAGTTTAACCAAAATGTTACAAGGGTCAAGCCTGGTTGCCCTTTTAGGCCTCAAAGCCACAGGACTCCACCAAAACAAATTGATTTCACTTAAGTGTCCATGCTGATTTTGCATCATCCCATCAGATGCTCTCAACCTTTCCAGTCTACTGTACCCTTTCTGGAGTCTGATTTGTCTTGCATAGCTCCACTTTTCACCTGACTTATGCTACTTGCTTACAAAAAAAAAGTGTCACAGCAATTTTTCAGTAATAGCGTGCTCATTTTTACCATACAAAATAAATTGATTGGAATATAAATACGGTACTTGTACTGCAGTGCATCATATACGGATCAGTATAAACAAGTCATCTGTATGAAATTTTAATTTGCACTGACTTTGTTAGTGCTTTTTATGTAGCCTGTTGTAAAACTAGGCAAATATCTAGATGAGTTGATGTAGATCCTGGAAGACCCTTGAGTATCCCCAGGGGTAACATACCCCTGGTTGAAAACCACTGACTTAAAAGGCCTAGCCAGAAGTCCAGCAGCCCTGTGGTTTATCCCACTGTTGAGCAGAAAATACCCCCTTCAATGAAAAAGCTTTCTGTAGCCTTAACAGGTCCTGAGATTAAACCTTAAAAAATCATGTCTGTTATCCATAGGAAAGTCGCTTGTATTACTCATGAGTAGTGAAGGCACATCCATCCCAGATTAGTGCAATAAAAATCATGTATATGATGTATAGGAGATGGCCCTGAGCCCCCTGGTTTGAATCCAGATCAAATCTTTCCTTACATTCAAGGGGTATTTGAATGTGGGGCTTTAATTGTGGCCCGTTTCTAATTACGCATACTAGCATTTAGAAACTGTACTACAGTGAAAGCATATTGGAGATTGTAAGATGATGCAGGCTGAATTGTTGCCATATAACTAAGATTGATATCTAACCCCTGATATGGCCCCTCAGTGTGGAAGACTGACTGGCATTAGCTTTTTGTTCCTGGTCTTATTAATTCCTCTGTATGCCAGGTTGTTTTATGGGAGGTTGGTCATTTACAGTGTGGTAACATGCTCTTACCTCCTCCCTAGACCACTCACAGTATTAACCACCAGTCATCACTCAACTACAGTTCTGAGGCTTATCACTCCCTTGTGGCTTTTTAATGCACAAACATGTCATTTATACACACACACACACACACACCCTCCGCAAGCTGCTTTGTAGAAAGCAGCGTGGAGGCAGCTGACTGACAACTACTATCTGAGGACTGGGACTAGAAGGTGTAACTTAGTTTCTCCTCCCCACCAAACACACCCGCCCACATCACTGCACCTGGTCTGTAGCCTGTCCCCAGCTGGTGAAACCACCATCATTTTTCTGACACTATCATGGTTTCTATGGCAACAGGCTGATGCTAGAAATGTCAGATTTGAAACTCTTGCTTGAGAAAGCCCAATGAGGGAGGGTGGATTCCAGGACCGGGGGCGGGGGGGGGGGGGGGGGAGAAAATCTGAGGTTGGAGGGGAGAACTTAGGAAATCAAAAAGTT
>NC_133772.1:77008778-77079530 GCF_003597395.2 Chelonoidis abingdonii
GTCATGCTCCCTAAGGCCTTTTGAATGGACTAGTATTTTTACAGAGACACACAGTGTTTAGTGGATAGAGCAGGGTACTTGGAGACAGGAGACCTGGGTTCTAACTCTAGCTCTGCCACTGACTTGCCATGTGGCCATGGATAAAACACTTGGCCTCCCCATGCCTCAATTTCCCCAATTTTAAATTGGAGATAATATTGATTTGGCTTACATGGTGCTATTAAGATTGAACAGCTCAAAACTTTAGATATTTAGAGAGTTAGAGAATTGTGCAACATTGGATCAATCATGTTATCTAGTTGATAGCCTGCTTATGGTATAATCAGTGCTTCAGAGGAAGGCTAAAAATCTCCATTGGCGTATCTGGCTAACTATACAACATTGATCAAAATCAGAGAAGTCCCTTCTGGTCTCTGACAACCAGCTTATGCTCTGTAGCTAGAGATATGAGGTGTCTCTTTACTTGCTACAGGCAGAAAGATCAGACGTGAATAGACCTATGCAAATAACTGACTTTTCGGTTCTTTAGCAATTCCAAAAATTATTTTGCCGAAGCCTTTTCTTTTTAGGTTGACCCAAAAAAATGAAATTCATGTTGAGTAAAAATGAGAGAGAAATTCAAACAATGTTTCAGATCTTAGTAAGACTGAAGTTTCAACAGTTATTTTAAATTGGAAGAAGGAGTGACTTGTGTTGAAGGTGTCAAAAACAGGCTTTTTTAATTTGAGGTTTTGACCAAAAACAAATTTAAAAAAAAAAATTGACATTCATGCACTGTTTTGCCTGGCTTTAATCTGCTTTTTTTTTTTTTGTGGAAAAGAGTTCCAGCTCTAAATGTTATCTTGGAGTGCAAGCAGGAATACTTCAGTATGGACTTCAGATATTCCAGAAGCTCTTTGAAAAATCCCTGTTGTCTGGATACCACCTATAGTTGCCATAAAATTAACCAGGCCATACCTGCGTCAATGTGGTCATATGAGACACAGAGATGGCATAGTGCTAATAGGACCACAACTACCTTGAACTCACTGGTGATATCAAAATATTACATCTTTCCCATTCAGCTCTTGGCAGTCAGTTTACAGGTATCCACATAGCCTGTGATCATGGTAATACCCACTCAGCAGCTGATGCAAGACTGACTTTGGTTTTACTTGCTCTGCTAAATCAGGGAATATACATGGTGTGTGCATGCACACCTGACAAGCTGTTAACTCTAGAATTATACACAGATCAACAAGGCTCTGGATTGAAATGTGACACTTAATCTCACATCTTTTGATTTCATAACATGCATCGGCAGCAATGGATATTCAGCACACAAGCACCTTTTTAGACCACTGTTCATCAGGAAAAGGGAATAAATGGAAGGAACCTGTACAGACTGAAAAGGACAATGCTTCTTATACTGCCAGAGGGGTCTTCCCACACCTGCAAAAGGCTAATGCAGAGTCCATATATGGAATAGTCAAAAAAGTGTTCTTGTAACAGTGTTTCAAATGTATATTATTACTGCTTAGATGCCTCAGACATGTGGGGGCCCTGCCAGGGTAGCTCCAGGGTTTTTGCCACCCCAAGCAGAAAAAAAAAAGCCGCAGTTGTGATCTGCAGGAGCTCTACCGCCAGGGCCAGCTCCAGGCACCAGCATTGCAAGGGGCAACAGTCTAGGTGTTTTTGCCCTCAAGCAGCGTGCCAAATTGCCGCCGCAGACGGCAGGGGCAGTGTGTGTGCCATTAGGGCAGCATGCACATTTCTGCAGTGGCGGCAATTCGGCAGCAGCTTCTATGTTCAGCTGTCCGCAGCGGCGCAGTTTGTCTTCCGGCTGAAGACAGAAGCTGCCACCGAATTCCTGCCACTGCAGAAACGCACATGCCACCCTAACGGCACACAGACTGCCTCCACCATCATGCTGGCAATTTGCACTGCTTGGGGCGGCAAAAACAGTAGAACCAGCCCTGTCTACTGCTGCTACTTCAGTCTTCAGCGGCAATTCAGCAGCAGGTCCTTTGCTCCAAGAGGGACTTGCCACCGAAGAGCCAGACGTGCCGCCCCTTCCCCGTGGCTGCTCCAAGCACCTGCTTGCTGGGCTGGTGCCTGGAGCCAGCCCCGGGCCCTGCTGTCCCATTCACTATGTTCTAATGGATGATCCTTGCATTTGTCAATATGGATTCATACAGCGGGATAAAAAGTGAGATGGTCCCTTCTGTTCTACCAGATGTCCATGTAAAACATGGCTCCTTAGCAAGCCTTGTTTGTCCAAGTGTGGAAGGAATAAGATGGCTAGCTCTAAGGACTAAGATTAAAAAAAAAAAAAAACAAAAAAAAACAAAAAAAAACACACACCCACAGGGTAATGGGGATGTGGACTCATTCCCAGGTCTGTCTCCCTTTTCAGACCCCATGGCTAGCAACATGATGCTAGTCTCCAAAATGATATGGAGATAATCCCCCGTACTTGACCAGAATTGCAGAGATCTCCCCACCCCAATCATCCAGTTAAGACATCTGAAGGTTTAAAATTTTAGGTGTGAGGAAAGGGATACATTACAGGAGAAGCCTCAGGTAAAGTGTGGCAATGAAATGCACACTTTTGACTTGTCCTTAGGACACTGAAATGCCAATCACTGTATCCTGAGGATGGCCCTTCCTCACAAGGATTCCAAGTGCCACCCATTTCACATGGATGATAGAATCATCCTCAGAGAACGCTGTGGTATTGGAGGGGGATTCTCCAATGGCTCTCTGCAGGCACTGGAACTGACAGGTCAGACTTAAGGGTAGTGGTGGGGGAAGATGGAGGTTGCTAGATGCCTCAAACATCAGGGGTTATTGGAGGCATCTTTCATGTTTCCATGCCCTGAAAACTCCACCTGCTGTGAACACAAAGGCATGAAGGAAATAGTATCAGCATACAGAAAACAAAATTCTTCAATGGCAGAATACTGCTCCTTCAGTCAGGAGAAAATGGGAATCTCAGGGCGTATCTATACTACCGCTTACATTGATCTAATGAACATTGCTCTGGGGGGTGAAAAAGTCCCCTCCCTCCCCCCAAGCAACACCAGTTTAATGCTGTCCACACCAGTGCCACCAACATGCTTCTGCTTCTCATTGAGATGGAGTAATTATGCCAACGGGAGAGCGTGCTCTCTCATTGGCATAATGCCTCTTCACCAGACGTGCCATAGACTTCCGTTAATCCTTCCCTTGCTACCTTTTTCTGTGGCTTTAGATAGCATCAGCCCTGTGAGTCATGGTATCTGTTTCTTCCTCTCATCTAGCTCCAAATACTTGCCAGGCACCAACAAAAAGGTGGCAATGTAGTATTTGTTTGCTTTGAGCTGTAGATGGGATGGTAACTTGATTTGCTCAGGACATTTTAGCTCAGCTACTTCATTCATACATCTGGATAAGATCAATCTTTAATCCATCCTGATTCATTGGCACCAGCTGGGATGGGAGTCAAAGAAGGGGCTCATCAGATCTGACCCAGAATGTGCTGTGCAACTGTGTAGTGTCAAGGTTCTATCCAGCATACTAGAATGTACACACAGCTGAGGTGTAGGTCATACCTGAGCAAGTGTCCTAAGCCCTATATTGTCAACAATTCCAGAGTCTCCACTTTTGCTTCAAGTGAGAAGGGCCTATGCTTTGGCAAAGTCCTATTCCCTCTATCTTAAAGTCCGGAGTGACTATAGATCTATTACTACATAGTCAGATTTTTTTCCAAAATTTGTCCACAATATTAGGTGCAGCCCTTGAGTTCCTGGCAAGCTTCCAATGCAACCCTCAGCAGGGCAAAGGGCGTGTGTTCCTTTAAGCAGCATTTCCTATATAATTTCTGTTCCAAGACACAAATATCCTGGACTTGTTCTTTACTCACATTGCAAAGCCTGGGGATTTGCCAAGCAAACATCATCTGGCTCCTCAGGAATCAGGAACACAAGTTCTTGCACTTTTACTCTGGTCACTGGGGAGGACAGTCAGAGCCTTGTAGTTCATTGGTGTACACTGTGCATTACCCTTCTGCTGCATGGCACGTAATTAAAGGGTGAGCAAAGGATATTCAAGCTCTCAGTAAGCCCTAGAACTCTGAAATAAACTTCTTAAACAAGTTTGGAATGCCTTACTTTTCAGTGATTGACTTGTCTATAACACCTTTCATCTTTAAGGACCCCCAGAGCTCTTCCAATACTGTATAGGTTGAATGTCCAGCTCTACAGTGGAATATGGCAACTTTTAATGCTGTTTGAAAATGCTACTTTACTTACATGCCCCCTCCCCCATTACTATATTAGATGAATGCTTCACAAATCTTTAATCCATTTATCTTCAACACCCTTGAGGTAGGCTAATAGATTTCCAAGATAAAAGGGGATCATTATCACCTAGTCCAAGGGTTCTCAACTGGGTGTTGCAAGATGGTTACATGCAGGGTGTGAGCTGGCCATGCATGGGGCCCCAAGCCCCCATTAAATTACCCTCCCTCCATTTTGAGTTGGGGGGGGCAGAAGAGATCATTGCAGTCAGAGGCTTACTGTGTGAAAGAGATCGCCAATACAAAATCTGAGAACCACTGACCTCCTCTATAAACATAGTCATAGAACTTTCCCAAAACAATGCCTAGAGCACAGCTTTCAGAAAAACCTCCAATTCTGATTTAAGAGTGATGGAAAATCCACCACAACCCATGGTAAATTGCTCCAGTGGCTAAATCACTCAGAGTTATAATATTTCACCTTTTTTTCTAGCCTCCATGTGTCTAGTTTAAACTTGCTGCCATTAGATTGTTGCACCTTCCTCTGCTAAATTTAAGATCCCCTTTTTAAGTATTTGTTCCCCCTGTGGATACTTAGATGAATCAAGTGACCTCTTAACCTTCTGTTAGGCTCAAAGAGCTCCATCTATTTTGCTCATCACTAAAAGGCATGTTTCCTGTCCACTAATCATTCTCATGGTTCTCCTCTGAGCCTTCTCCAATTTATCACTATTCTTCTTGAATTGTGGACAACAGAACTGGACACAGTATTCCAGCAGCAGTTGCACCAGTGCCAAATACAAAGGTAAAATAACCTCTGTTTATGCAACCAAGGATCACATCAGCCCTTTTGACCAGTGTCTCACTGGGTGCTCACATTCAGCTGATTCTCCACCAATACTCCCAAATCTTTTCTAGAGTCACTGCTTCCCAGGATAGAGTCTCCCATTGTATAAGTACACATTTAGCCATATTAAAATGTAACTTGCTTGGTAAACTGGACACAAGTAAAATGAGCCAGGTGCTCTGTATCTGACCTGTTCTCATCGTTCACCACTCCCCCTATTTTTCCATCAGCTGCAAATTTTAGTGATTGCTTTCTTCCACGTGGTTCAGCATTAAAGAGCATAGAGCCAAGAACAAATCCCTGCAGAACCCCACTAGAAAAACATCTGCTTGATGAGTCCCTGTATACAATTACATTGAGACCTATCAGTTAGCCAGCTTTTAATCCATTTATGTGCCATGTTAATTTTATCACTTATTTTTAATCAAATGTTGTATGGTATAAAGTCAAACACCTTACAGAAGTCTAACATCTATACCATCACTTTTATCAACCAAATTTTTAATTTTTCTGACATTACATTTGACAGGATCGGTTTTCCATAAGCCTGTTTTGACTGGCATTTACCTTCCTTTAATTCTTTATTAAAGTGAGTCCCATATCAGCCTCTTCATTATCTTGCCAGGGAGTGATGTCAGGCTGACAGGCCTAGGATTACTTAGGTCATCCCATTCGCCCTTTTTAAATAGTCACATTAATACCTCAGATGAGGAACTGAGGCACAGTGACTGTCCTGAGATTACCCTGGAAGTCTGGGGCAGAGCTGAATGTGACCCCAAATGAATAGTGTATCCAACTGAATCTGCAGATGGATTTTGAGGAGCACGAAGTTCTGAGTCAAAAATAATATATACCCGCTCCCTATAATCAAACAAGCACAAGGGATCTTTTCGTGACAGTAAATAGTCAAGGTCTATTATTATTTCATACACACTATGGCACCTCTAGCAACACTATGCCCCTTAGTGCTACAGTGGTTCCTTGACAGAGCTCTCAGTCAGAAGCAAATGTACCAGCTGCTGAGTCACCAACATAATTTCTCAGGATCTGAGGGTTTTCTTTGTAGGCCTCTTATTCAGCTGCTGAGCTAGCCTCATACTGCTAGGTATCAGAGGGGTAACTGGGTTAGTCTGGATCTGAAAAAGCAGCAAAGAGTCCTGTGGCACCTTATAGGCCAGGGTTTGGCAACCTTTCAGAAGTGGTATGTCGAGTCTTCATTTATTCACTCTGATTTAAGGGTTTCGCATGCCAGTAATACATGTCAATGTTTTTAGAAGGTCTCTTTCTATAAGTCTATAATATATAACTAAGCTATTGTATGTAAAGTAAATAAAGTTTTTAAAAATGTTTAAAAAGCATTATTTAAAATAAAATTAAAATGCAGAGCCCCCAGGACTGGTGGCCAGGACCCAGGTGTGTGAGCGCCACTGAAAGTCAGCTCATGTGCCACCTTCGGCACACGTGTTATAGGCTGCCTACCCCGTTATAGGCTAACAGACGTATCATGGGCGAATACCCACTTCGTCGGATGCATACTGCTGACTCTGTAAGGGCAGACAGGATTACAATCTGAAATGGCATGGCTGCAAGCCCTGTGCCCGTAGCAGGCACTGGGCCAGACGGCTGTCCCTATCTGGCTTTCCCCTTGCAGCTGTATGTCACAGTTCAAAATACCTTGCATGTGGTTTATATTTAAAACAGGAAGAGGGATTTCTCTATGGTGTTAAGTAACAGAAGGAGGCCGCATTCTAATCTCAGTCTTAAATGCATAACCCCTCAATCAGGCTGCTGCTAGCAAGTCCAATGGGACACACCTATGTGCAGAGCTGCATGCAGTCATACTGTCACTGACCCCACAGCAGAACATAATTGTTGCTCAGTTTAGGATCAGTTAACTCAGACATATGAGACAGAAATCTATGGTCCAGATTAAAATCCCAGGGCCAACTTCAATGAAGCCCATAGTGATGATGGGAGATCCCAGTCTCCTTTCTGAGCTTGGCCCAGTAAATTCAGGAGCCAAAGTTCTTCTCCCACTACCTATACAACCTTTGCACCTTTCTGAGACCATCTAAGGCTGCCAGCGGATATACAATTCACCACAAACACTTCTCTTCATCTCTCTGCAGCCCTTCCTGTGAAGCTGGCCCTTTCCCCTTCTCTTGATGGCAGATGTCACCAAGCTTCTACCCCACAGCCACATGAAAAAGAGGGGACTAGACAGTGTTCTAGCACAATGAGCAGAGGGTTGGGACTCAGGAGGCCTTGGGAAAGTCACTTTGCTTTTCTTCCTTGGTTTACCCCCTTTAAAATGGGAATAACCCTGACCCATCCCTAGCTTATGGATGGATTAGTCAGTCATGTCTATCCAGGAATTAGACTATGTCAAGCACTGTAAAAATGGGCTAAGTAGGCAGTTCCATGTTATGGATATTTCCCCAAGAGGAAGTTAGAGTCATGTGACTGGAACACCCAGGTGTCATGACTGGTCACATGGAGAATGGGAAAGAGAAATGCATCTCCATTATGGAAACAGTTTGGTCTAGTGATTTGAAGCAGAGATTTCGGAGTTGGGACTATCAAGTTCTTATATTGACCCTCTGTGTGCCTCCTTCAGGGATTGGAAGTGATTTCCTGTGCCTCACTCTCCCAATCTATAAAATGGAGATAACACTAACTAGCTGCACAGAGGGGCTGAGACACAATTAGTTTGTCTTTATAAAGCTCTTTGAGATCTCAAAGGCGGCACCGAAGAGACAAATTACTACTAATTTTGCTGAATGTGTGAAAGACAAAGCCCTGGAGTTCCAGCTTGGTTTTTAATCTTTACAGATAACACTATGGGTGAAGTTAAAAGACAACTCTGATAGCCTGGGAAACCCTAGTTAATTTGGCATCTAGGAACCAAGGAGAAAGCTTAACTTACAAAAGAAGTTACAAGATTCCATTTAACAGCAGCTTATATCTCTGGTCCTCTCCTAGGGCAATTTTTATCTGCTCTAGAGACACAAGCCTCCGAGCGTCTCTTTCCAAAGATTTGTTTTTATGCTACTATATTTGAAATGTGAAAACAATATTGCTTTCTATAAATAGTATCCCCAGAGTGTCAAGTCGTTTCCAGTTGGTTTTAGGCCAAAACACACACACACACACACACACAACCTCCAAACAATATTTTTTGTTCATATGTGTATCTTCCAGTGAAAGGGAAAGTTAAAAAAAATGCAACAGCAAAGGAAAAATACAGGCACAGATGATCAATACTGTATCAAAATATCAGTCTCACTGGTCTGGTATCATTCCTGCTATTCCAGTTCAGACCAACAGCCCACATCATTCCATAACTTATCAATCATTGGTCTGCACACTGTGGTATCCTGCCTCTAGCAGCGGGAAACTTATTTGTATTGCAGTAGCACTTCAGAGGCTCCATTCAGAGATTAGGACCCTAATGTGTTAGCTGCTATACAAGACACATTGGGGCACAGACTCTCTTCCCAAGAGCTTGCAATCTAATGCTTCAGGGAGGAGGTGGGGGACGGAAGACACCTCCTCTTAAAATGCTTGACTCATTGTGCTACACTCTTCATAGGGGCTGGGTATGACAACGGAGAGTCCTTCTTGATCTTATGATGTTCAGAAAGTGAGGTGGTGTAAGGGTTAACTGCCTCAAACTCTTATTCACTTCAAGCACCAGGAGCTCCCATTGAAGTGCACAAAATGCATTTGACCCAAAGTGAACAAAATGTGTGTTAGGGCCTGATCCAAAGCTCAGTGAAAAGAGATTTTGCTTTTTTGGCTGAGCTGATGGGGATATTTTAGTGGGGTTCCATCTTCCATGTGGCCATGCCTGTGGAAAGGCACTTCTGCCCAGAAGGCTCCTATCCCCTACAGCTAACATGTTATGCCATGGGCTGCTGAATGGAATGAAGTTTCCTTGGAGACTCAAAAACATCCTCTTTCCTCCCTACCAAAGAATCTCAGCCCTCCCAGAGAAGAGAGGGGAGGGGGTAGCTCAGTGGTTTGAGCATTGGCCTGCTAAATCCAGAGTTGTGAGTTCAATCCTTGACGGGGCCAAAAATCTGTGTGGGGATTAGTCCTGCTTTGAGCAGGCAATTGGCCTAGATGACCTCCAGTCCCTTCCAACCCCTGATATTCTACAATATCTAGTTTGTGCAAGGCAAATGCCAAAGTAAAGGTCTGCATGAAAGTTGCTGTGAGGAAAGAGGAACCCTGTCCTAGACTAGCACATAGAATAAAAACAGGGACATAATCTGGAAATGAGTGTATTATACTCCTTTTGATTAAAATCGTCTCACTGATCTCTGGGCTCTACAGAGCGGGGAGGGTGTCAGGAGTCAGTACTTAACGTGTGTGTGTGTATATATATATAATCTGTGTATCTGCAAAGAGTTTTTATGCGTGCTTTCAGCCTGTTCTGGTTGCTTAAGTCACCTCCATAGCGAGTCTAAGGATTTTAATTTCATTTGACTTCAGGGCTTTTCTGACAAGCTTCCTCTTTCTGGGGAAATCACCCTTTCTTCACACGAGGATCTTTAACTTTATTATGTTGCAGTCTCTGTTTCTAGCTGAGCTACTAAATGTCATTTCTTAAATTACTGCCTAGGTGTCTCTTTAGAGCTAAGGCAAGAATGGCTTCTCCCCTTGCGTGCACTAATGGCACAGCAACACTGCAGTAAGACACCCACGCTGACCCATGACAACTGACTTGGGGGCTTTTTAATTGCAATGTAATCACTTGAGCTCAGGCTACAGCTTGAGATCTGGGACCCTCCCACCTCACAGAATCCTAGAGCCTGGGCTCCAGCCCAAACATCTACACAACAATTCCAACAGCCCCACAAGCCAGCACAGGCCAACTGCGGGTTTAATCACAACTTAAACGTGCCCTAACATCTCAGCATCCAGCAGCACTGGTGGTAGCTCTAGTGTAGAGGAAACACTAGCAGCTGCTAGCCCCTTTTTACCACTGTATCCTTGGGGCCAGCTCTGTGCAGTTACAAATGACTATTAAAGTGATTTAATAGGTACGGACTAATGGGAACCATGTCTCCTTTAGCACTCAGACTTTTAGGTCAGAAGGGACCATTATGATCATCTAGTCTGATCTCCTGCACAATGCAGGCCACAGAATCTCACCCATCCACTTCTATAACAAACCCCTAACCTATGTCTGAGTTACTAAAGTCCTCAAATTGTGGTTTGAAGACCTCAAGCTGCAGAGAATCCTCCAGCAAGTGACTCGTGCCCCATGCTGCAGAGGAAGATGAAAAACCTCCAGGGTCTCTGCCAATCTGCCCTGGAGGAAAATGCCATATCTGGGGCCGGAAGGAAATCAGTTAAACCCTGAGCATGTGGGCAAGACAACTATTGTTGAGATGCGGAGAAATTTTTCAGGGGCGGGGGGGGGGGAACCCCACACACGTGCACACATAGTCCTAGGGACCTGAAGAATGAGACAGAGGCCTTGTCCAGACTTACTCCCCATCCCCCAAGTCAAGCAACCTTAACTTGATTGGAAACCCCACCTAACCCACCATTAGACACTAACTCTCCCAACTTGCTCTTCTAAGAGGGAGCTAGTGTTCGTGAAGAGATCCTACGCTAGGGCAATGGAGGCCACATGAGCACCTAGAAAGATCTTTAGATCTAGCTCCATTCTTCCTGCCTTGGACTTCATCTTTCCTCCAACTGCCTCCAGCGTAACAGATAATACCCATGATTTTCCCCGCTTCCAGGCAGGCAGTCTCAACTCCTCTTTTCCTCATCCCTCACATTGCCGTATTCTGCTGCTGCCGCCACCTCCTTTATAACAGCTTTGAAATCCATCCCTGCCTCTCTTGCTCAGTGCTATGAGTTCCTTTTCTGCAGGCTCCCAAACACCCGCCCCGCCAGCTCTCCCACTACAGAGTATCCAAAATTAGCTATGACTATATCACACAGACCCCAGCCTCGTAAGAGTCCCTCCACTGGTTCTACATCCCCTACTACATTTATTTCAAATTTCTGCTCTGTACAGCCTACATGTCATCTGTGGTCACCTGCCACTTCCTTATTTGGCCCCTGCACCACAGTGTTGCATGTTAACACCAGCTGAAGACAGTCTCGGCACCCAAGAGCAGAATTAACAGGATACGGATTGTGCCATCCAAGCAAGGCTCTCACAGAATAAGGTGGTTCCTTCCTCCCTCTATCTAGCCATCCTGTCTGTTAAGTTCTTCAGCACCCTGTTTCATGATCAGTTCATACTGGGGCAGGTACCAGGCTTTGCTGCCTACCTAAAGCACCATGCATACTTTCATTGTACTCATGCAGATGTCAAATCAGGCCAATATTAAGGGTTCTGCTGGTGAAATTATCCTAATCAATGTCAGCTCAATGTCCAAATCCAGTTCATTCTGACAGCTGGATGAACTCTTGAGAAGCAAATGTGAGTGGACTAATCTTTTTTGTTGTAAAAGCAGGCAGTGACTAAGATACACAGGGAGCAAACATGTCAACAAAAAAAGTGTAATTGATACCAGAGGAGTTGTATCTCTCCAGACACGAGGAGCTCTACTTCTTCACCCAGAAAATAATCAAGGCCAGCCACAGTTGCTTTTGTTCACTTCAGATCTACCCTGTGGCAGCTCTTTGGAGCAGAAGTGTTACAGGATGAAATGTGCAAGTGGCAGCATGAGTCTACAAGAGTCACATAGCCGCCCACCTCTTGCCATACCACTACTCACTCTTGGCAGAGACCTGAGAGGGTAACCTCTCCTACATGCCTTTGCAAAATTTGCATTGGGAAATTCTGAAGTGGCTCTAGGAGGAGAGGAGAAGTTGCTGATTTGCACTGAGACAGATTTGAGACACAAAATAAACTGTACATTTGGATTCCCAGATTCTGCAGCTGGGGAGTCCCAAAGTAATGCTATGGTTCACAGCCTTGTCTCATTTACTGATGTTTCCTTGAGACAAACACAGAGGACCTCATTACCATAACAAGCGACACAAGAACTAACAGTAAAGGAAACCCCCTACGATTACAGGCAGATTACCTGCTTCCTCACCCAGGAAGGGATGTCCCTTTTTCTGATATATGTAGCACTGTCACATATCAAAAGGCAAAGACCCCCCCCAAACACCACACGTGCATCGAGGTTAAACAGCTGGAAGTTCTTTTCTGATGCACTTGTATGAGGATTACTATACAAACCCCAAAACAATACATTATTACACACATTCCTCCACAGAGAGCACCAATATTTATTCGCTCACGTGAATTTCACACCAATACGTTGAGAGGAATAAGCAGACCGTGCAGCTTTTTTCCCCAAACAAAGAGAAAGCGAGAAATCTCAAGGCATTTACCATTACAACGTTCCCCAGGCTATTCGTTACCTGGGAGCAGGAAGTGGCTCTTAACGCAAAACCACACCAGAAAGGTTGTGTTGCTTTACAACTTTCCATCTCTCAAGTCAATGCAAATACTGGGAACGGCGGAGGGGGGGGGTCAGCAAATCCCTCAGTTCACGAGCACAAAACAAGCCAGCCGGCGGTACAAAGAAACACAACAAGCGTAGCAAAGAGACATCAGTGCAATGCCTTCCCAAGACAAAACCAGGGGCCAGCCAGACCTGCTTAAACTAGCGAGCAGCAAAGAAACGTTTTTCCCAGAGAGAGACCGAGAAATGCTGGGCTAGATATTGGAAAGAGAGAGAAAAGTAATTGCACTGAAACCGAACACAAACTTACAGCCTTAGAGCATGGTCTCCCTGGAGTTGGTGGGGGGGTTGCGTGGTCTATCGAACGCCACCCCCACGTGAAAAATAATTTCCACAAACAAATTCACATCTTGCTGGTCAGTTGCAGAGACAGAAACTGACTAGACGGAGCGCTCTCAGCCGGGGGCCCTTTGTGCAATCTACACTTACCATAAAAAAAGCCAAACCTAGCACCTCCTCTATATTACCATATTACACCAATCACACGTCGCATCGAAAAGCAAAACTGCTGTGCTGTTGCCACCCACACGCTGTGGTGATTAGCTTAAGAGACATCCGCAGAAACCGAGCGCCTAGAAATCAAGTCTTCAGGATGCGCTTTTACCGTAAGTAATAGAGTACACCTCGCACAGTTTTTCAATTTACAGAGTGTGGGACCAGACTAACCGAATGCTGTAACTATTCCAACCACATTATTATACTGCTTAGTTTTAGAGAGACAGCGTGAGATTAGCCCATGTTGATTTAGCTTTTACCATAACAGCAGGAATAATGTACCCTTAGCGATGTATTATTTATGCGGCAGTAAATCCTTTGGGGGACTTTGGTGATACAGTATATTAAAAAAGTAAGAGTTATGCTCAAGTCACTAGAACCCCCTCCCTCTGCCCCGGACTGAATTGTAGCTTTTAGTGCATTAAATCTCTCTCTCTCACTCACACACACACACACTTACACACACACAAAATGTGCATACAGCATACAGCACCTGAACAAAGATCCTACTGTCCCAGTATGTGTCTCATTCGCCTCACAGTCCAGTTGTGGATTTCAGGGCCCTTCTTTTTCTGTCTTGTAGTGTCCTCTGTATCCCTGTCAGTATTTCTTCATTCTTCCTCTTGCTTTAGAATGTGTCCCTATCCCATTTTGTAACCACACTGAGTACTTTCAAAACAAATAACAGCAGAACCTATTATGGCACAAAGCCAAGCTCAAAACACTCCTCAGACTACCAAAGAAACTCAAGCCCGGCATCATACAAAAGCTTGTGTAAATGGACAAATCTTGCAATATCCTTTGAAGGGTGTATCAAAACCCTTTCCATGTGTATCAAACATACATTATGAAATGGCTTTAAAGCCAAGGTGTCTTAGTCTTGACCTTGTAGTGCCCCCAGGATAGATCTGTTGCCTGTCTGAATACTGCTTTTCTAATGTACCACAAACCTGAACAGCAAAAACCCTAATTATTCCAGTCTTGTTCTCTCTCCTGCCACCCTCCACAAGAACCTCATTCCTAATCTACAAAGCCCCCTGTTATTTCAGCTTGGGTCCCCCTTCCTACAACTTTGTTAATGCACCTTATTTCTGACCTGTAGCAATCCCCGCTATTCCAGTCCTGAACAAAGACTGAAAAGTCTGGCTGCTTGTATTGATTTATTTATTTATTGTTAATTGTGATAGATGTTAGCTCAGTTGAGATCAACAGACTGATTATATTTGCAATCCAAACAAGACTCAAGCCAAGGGCTCCAGACTACTCCACCGTTCTCCCATTCCCCTCCCCCATTCTTTAATGTCCAAACTATTTGTATGGAATGTCACATATCATGGATTATTTAGGATTCTAGCAAAAACACAAGGAACAAGAACAGAGAAGTGCATCAAAGGCCCAATTCCTGGGGGTGAGGGACAAACAACATGGTATCACTGTGAAAATAAATCATTTGTGGAGAATAACATAACTCGCCTCTTTGCTCATCCTTTGGTTCCGCTTACAAAATCTACCAATGAGATTAAATTTTATTTGTGCATTTCTCTGAAAAGATTGTCAGCTCTAAACATAGACTAAAAGCAATGCCTTTCAGATGGTCTCAAGAGCCCCTTGTAATAAAAGAGAAGAGGGAAGAAAGCTCCTCTTTGGGACTTTGATTTTCTTTTATACATTTTGAACCGTTATACAATTCCCTTTTAAAATAAAACATCAGAAAAAAATCCCACAAAATTGTTTCAGTGGAATTCATGCAGGTGAAAAGGGCTGGACTTAGAGACTGCAGCCCTCAAAACAGATTAAGCATGGGCAGCAGCTGGGCATACTTCTCCATCCTAACCACTACCAATAATTCTCAGTCCTGTCCTGGCGGAAGACTCCCACTATCATATCCAACAATAGTGACGTCTGGGGAGCTAGTCAGATGCTTTTTAATTCTATTGCAATACATTAGTATAGGGGAGATGGGGGGGTGAAATGGAGGGGGGACATAATGGGGAAATGATAGAAGTGTTCTAACATTAAAGGCAGTTAGCATGTCATCTCTAGGAATCAGTAGAAAGCTCCATTTCTATAGCCACTTCAATCCTTGATGTCCCTTCTGAGACTTCCAACAAGATGACATCATCATGCCAAAGGAGCTGGTAGCTTTTGTGATTTGCACACTTACTCACTGGGAACTGGACTTAAATCTACCAACACTTTCATTTCACATAGTCCAAAGCTAGTTAGAACATGGAATTTCCATTGTATGGAAACTGACATTTTGAAATTTTTTTTTTATTATTCTAAATTGAAAAAACATCTGAAATTTCCCATGGAACAAATGCCAGAAAAAAGTCAAGTAAGAACCATTAAGATGTTTCATTCTGATTAAGTCAAAACATCAGAATATAATACAAAATATGTATATTCAAAACAAGATGGAACATTTTCACCTTATTGAAATGAAATGTTTTGACGTTATGCAGACAAAATTAGTTTATTTTTATCACACATTTAGCTTAAATCCACACATTTCAGGAAAGCATTTTGATTGAAAATCAATGGGCCCTAGACTCCTAAATGCCTAATGCTCTTTTGAAAATGGGACTTGGGTACTTTAGAAAATATTGTTCCTGTACTGGATTTGAATCCATAACCTAGAGGCCAGGTCTAAACCAAAAGTCAAGTCAACACAGCTACATCACTCAGGCTGAGAAAAATCCACAACCTGAGTGACATAGTTAAGCCAGCCCTCACCGTAGACAACACTAGGACAAAGGAAGAATTCTTCCATCTACCTAGCTACCATCTCCTTGGGGAGTGGATTAACTACAGCACTGGGAAAACCCCTCATGTTGCTGTAATGAGTGTCTACACTGAAGCGGGACAGCAGTGCAGCTGCAGTGCTGTAGCCGTACCACAGCAACATTTCTTGTGAAGACATAGCCTGGTATGTCTACACTATGAAATTAGGTCGATTTTGTAGAAGTCTATTTTTAGAAATCGATTTTATACAGTCAATTGCATATGTCCACACTAAGCGCATTAAGTCGGCGGAGTGCGTCCTCACTATTGTGGCTAGCATTGACTTACGGAGCGATGCCCTGTGGGTAGCTAACCCACAGTTCCCTCAGTCTCCACCACCTATTGGAATTCTGGGTTAAGCTCCCAATGCCTGATGGGGCAAAAACGTTGTCGCGGGTGGTTTTGGGGACATGTCATCAGTACCCTCCCTTCTCCCCCCCGGATGAAAGTAACGGCAGACAATCGTTTCACGTTAGACACCAGGGAGAGTAGAAGAGCAAAGCAAGACGCGCTGCACATCAGAGAGACTTTGAAAACCAGTTTCATGACTGGCCAGGCTTCGGTGTGACAGTTGTGTGTTTCTCCTTGATGCAAACCTGCCCCTTTTGTTGATTTTAATTCCCTGTAAGCCAACCACCCTCACCCCTTTGAAATAAAGTAACTATTGTTTTGAAACCATGAGTTCTTTCTTTATTAATTTTTTAAAAAAGAGAGAGAGAGAGATAAAGGACAAGGTAGCCCGTGTGCGTTGGGGAGGAGGGAAGGACATGGCCACCTTGCTTATTGCAGCCACACTAAAAATCAAACTGTTTGAATGACTGCCTGCTGTTGCTTGGGCCATCCTTTGGAGTCGAATGGCTGGGTGCCCGAAGCCTCCCCACCCCGCGTCCTTGGGTGTCTGGTTGAGGAGGCTATGGAACATGAGGAGGAGGGTAGGCAGTTATACAGTGGATGCAGTGGGGGTCTGTGCTCTTGTTGGCTTTTCTGCAGCTTCAACAGACGCTTCATCATGTCTGTTTGCTCCCCTATTAACCTCAGCATTGCATCCTGCCTCCTCTCTTCATGCTCACTTAATTCTCTCCTGGTTCTGCCACTGAATGACTCCATGCATTAAGCTGTGTCCTATCAGTGCGGGAGGACTGCATGAGCTCAGAAAACACATCATCGCAAGTGTGTTTTTTTTCGCCTTCTAATCTGCGATAACCTCAGGGATGGAGATGATAGCGGGAGCATAGAAACAGTCTGTGCTCTACGATTCTGGGAGGACTGCATGTCACCTGTGCTCCTGAGTTCGGCACGCTGACCAAACAGGAAATGAAATTTAAAAGTTCCTGTGGCTTTTCCTGTGTACCTGGCAAGTGTATTGGAGTTCAAAGTGCTGTCCAGAGCGGTCACAGTGGAGGACTCTGGGATAGCTCCCGGAGGCCAATACTGTCAATTTGCATCTGCGCTACCCCAAATTTGACCCAACAAAGTTGATTTTAGCACTACTCCTTGGTTGTGTGGATGCATTCATTTTTAAATCGACCTAACGCGGCTAAGTTTGACCTAACCCCATAGTGTAGACCAGGGCCAACTCCGAGGGCACATCAACACTTGCAAAGTTACAGCGCCGGCAGTTACAGTGCTGCTCAGAGGGCGTTGAAGGAAAACCGCTGTTGTGTGTTCACACTGACAGCTGCCTGCGCAATAGCATGTTCACACTTGCGGCACTTGCAGCGGTATTCAGAGCGATGCACTCTGGGCAGTTATCCCACAGAGCACCTCTTTCTCTTTTGCTGCTAAAATTTGGGGGAAGGCGGAGGGGGTCGCGGGGCATCCTGGGTCCTGTCCCAATGCCCTGTGATGCATTGCTTCGCATCCCAGTAACCCCTGTGCTATTGTCCACATTTGGTGCCATCTTTCAACGATGTATGTACTGCGCACCCTGCCCTGCATCTTTCTGGCTGCGAGAATGGATCCCAAGCTGCTGACCACTATGCTGCTCGCTTTGATCAACACATCACAAGTGTCAATAGACTTATTCCTTAAACTACAAAGGCAAGAGGAGTGTAAAATTGATCTCGGCATGCATACTAGCTACAACACGAGAATGCTTGTGGCATTCACAGAGGTGCTGACCACAGTGGAACACCACTTTTGGGCTCAGGAACCAAGCACTGAGTGGGGGGATCACATCATGATGCATCTCTGGGATGACGAGCAGTGGCCAATAAGAGTGCTGTAATCACCATGGTGTCTACACTGGCACCACAGCGCTGTAGCCCCGGCGCAGAAAGCTCTACGCCTCTCGTCGGGGTGGGTTTTTTAGAGCGCTGCATCTGCGCAGTTTCTGCGCACTAAGTGACTTGGCAGTGTGTACACCTCGGGAGTTACTGCGCACAAAGTTGCAAGTGTCGACGAGCCCTGAGTCAGACTGGTGGTTAATCTCAAAAGAAAGTTATGAGAAGACCAATGATAATAATATGTAAACTAGTTTGCCAGTACTTCTCATCTGCATAGCAGTGTAATGTTATAAGGATTGTAGTTATTTAGATTTGTTCACAGCAAGATTAATTAGTATATGCAGTATAAAGTCACCTTTACAACATTTGTAACAAATTTGTGTGATTTGGGGCTAACTGTGTGATTTATTATTACTCTGTGGTATAAAGGAGACCATATACAATTCTGAGTTATCAGCTCACTGTTCCTCTGGGAACAGCATCAGATGCATTAAATCAGGCAAGGGAGAGGAAGGAGTAAAACATAACCTCCTGAGTCAAGTAGAGGGTGGAGGTGTTGAAAACAGTGATGTAGAAGGAAAAGGGAGAGCACTTGGGAGAGAAGATATAGCTTTTGGGTTTGGCTGATGAGGATACTTCAGAGACACAGGCTAAGATAGTGGATTGAATGGAAAGAGGCTGCTGATTAAAGGTGGAGAGGGAGATGATGTGATTCATCATTATACAGATGGTAGCTAATGCCATATAAATGGGTGAGGTTGCCCAGAGATATAAAATAAAGTGTAAAAAGAAGGCGACCAAGGACAGGTAGCCCTTGGTGTGCAGCAGGGGTGGGCAAACTTTTTGGCCCAAGGGCTACATCTGGGTATAGAAATTGTATGGTGGGCCATGAATGCTCACGAAATTGGGTGTTGAGGTGTGGGCTCCGGCTGCGGATGCGAGCTCTGGGGTGGGGCCAGAAATGAGGATTTCAGTGTGTGGAAGGGGGCTCCAGGCTGGGGCAGGAGGTTGGGGTGCAGGGGAGGTGAGGGCTCCATCTAGGGTGCAGGCTCTGGGGTGTGGATGGGGATGAGGGGCTGGGGGTGCAGGAGGGTGCTCTGGGCTGGGACTAAGGAGTTCAGAGGGTGCAAGGGGGATCAGGGCTGGGGCAGGGGATTCGTGTGCGGGAGGTGGGCAGGGGTGCAGGCTCTGCAGCGGCACTTACCTCAAGCAGCTCCCAAAGGCAACAGCATGTCCTCTCTCTCCCGCCTACATGGAGGTGTGGCCTGGTGGCTCTACATGCTGCCCTGTCTGCAGGCACTTGGGTTGGGGGCAGCGTGTGAAGTTCCCTAGCTGTCCCTACATGAAGTAGCTGGAGTGGGGATATGCTGCTGCTTCCAGGAGCCGTGCGGAGTTGGGCAAGCCCCTGACCCCGCTCCCTGGCTGGAGTGCCGGAACGGGGCAAGCCCTGGACCCTGCTCCCTGGTGGGAGCTCGAGGGCCAGATTAAAATGTCTGGAGGGCTGGATACGGTCCCTGGGTCAGAGTTTGCCCACCCCGGTGTACAGCCACAGTGGGAATGGGGAATAGGAGGACACCCCAGAAAAGACAGTGAAAGAACAGTCTGAAAGGTGGGAAGAAAAGCAGGGAGGAGAATGAACAGGAGTACTTGTGGCACCTTAGAGACTAACAAATTTATTTGAGCATAAGCTTTCATGAGCTACAGCCCACTTCATCAGATGCATAGAATGGAACATATAGTAAGAAGATATATATACATAGAGAGAACATGAAAAGGTGGAAGTTGCCATACCAACTGTAAGAGGCTAATTAATTAAGATGAGCTATGATCAGCAGGAGAAAAAAAACTTTTGTAGTGATAATCAAGATGGCCCATTCCAGACAGTTGACAAGAAGGTGTGAGGATACTTAACATGGGGAAATAGATTCAATTTGTGTAATGACCCAGTCATTCCCAGTCTCTATTCAAGCCCAAGTTAATGGTATCTAGTTTTCAAATTAATTCTAGTTCAGCAGCTTCTCAATGGAGTCTGTTTCAGAAGCTTTTCTGTTGCAAAATTGCCACCTTTACGTCTGTTACTGAGTGACCAGGGAGGATGAGGTGTTCTCCTACTGGTTTTTGAATGTTATGATTCCTGTCAGATTTGTGTCTATTTATTCTTTTTGCATAGAGACTGTCCAGTTTGGCCAATGTACATGACAGAAGGGCATTGCTGGCATATATCACATTGGTAGATGTGCAGGTGAACGAGCCCCTGATGGTGTGACTGATGTGATTAGGTCCTATGATGGTGTCACTTGAATAGATATGTGGACGGAGTTGGCGTCAGGCTTTGTTGCAAGGATAGGTTCCTTGGTTAATGTTTTTGTTGTTTGGTGTGTGGCTGGTGGTGAGTATTTCCTTCAGGTTGGGGGGCTGTCTGTAAGTGAGGACTGGCCTGTCTCCCAAGATCTGTGAGAGTGAGGGATCATCTTTCAGGATAGCTTGTAGCTCTTTGATGCGCTAGAGAGGTTTTAGTTGGGGGCTGAAGGTGATGGCTAGTGGCGTTCTGTCATTTTCTTTGTTGTGCATGTCCTGTAGTAGGTGACTTCAGGGTACTCTTCTGGTTCTGTCAATCTGTTTTTTCACTTCAGCAGGTGGGTATTGTAGTTTTAAGAATGCTTGATAGAGATCTTGTAGGTGTTTGTCTCTGTCTGAGGGATTGGAGCAAATGTGGTTGTATTTTAGAGCTTGGCTGTAGACAATGGACCATGTGGTGTGTCCTGGATGGAAGCAGGAGGCATGTAGGTAAGCTTAGTGGTCAGTAGGTTTCCGGTATAGGGTGGTGTTTATGTGATCATCGCTTATTAGCACAGTAGTGTCCAGGAAATTGACTGCTTATGTGGAGTGGTCCAGGCTGAGGTTGATGGTGGGATGGAAATTGTTGAAATCATGGTGGAATTCCTCAAGGGCTTCTTTTCCATGGGTCCAGATGACAAAGATGTCATCAGTGTAGCACAAGTAGCGTAAAGGTGTTAGGGGATGAGAGCTAAATAAGCGTTGTTCTAAGTCAGCCATAAAGATGTTGACATACTGTGGGCCCATGAGGGTACCGTAGCAGTGCCGCTGACTTGAAGGTATATATTGTCCCCAAATGTGAAATAGTTGTGGGTGAGAACAAAGTCACAAATTTCAGCCACCAGGTTTGCCGTGACATTATCAGGGATTCTGTTCCTGACAGCTTGTAGTCCATCTTTGTGTGGGATGTTGGTGTAGAGGAATGTAACTAAAGCCCAGAAATAAGATGTCTAGGAGGTGAGAGAATAATTAATAGTATGAAATGCAGCAGAAAGGTCTAGCCCAGTGGTGGGCAACCTGCGGCCCGCAGGCCGCATGCGGACCATCAGGGTAATCTGATTGCGGGCCACGAGACATCTTGCTGGCGTTGACCATCCGCAAGCACGGCCCCCCACAGCTCCCAGTGGTCACAGTTTGCCATTCCCATTTGCCCCCACTGGTCTAGACAAATGCTTAGCCCTCCAAGGGCCTACAGTGTGCACCTGCCTACTGATGAATCTTATAATTACTACCATCAGCTGGGTCTAAGAGGTTTCACTCCCCACACGTCATATGTTCTGCTGGGCTTCAGAACTGCTACCACAAAGAACTGGCTAAGGAGCTTCTAGCATGGGAGAAAGGCAGCATAAACCCAGTGAGAGAAAAAACATATTTCACTGTGTTTATATAGTCTTTGCTCAAACATATAGCACATACATTGTTTATACAATTATTGGGTCATGTGCAAAACTGGTCTGATTTCAGATCACCAGAAAATACAGCTTATTAAACATGATGTATCTGAAATGTGTCATGGAGACTACAGTCACGGGATCTGTTATATGTAATATTTAAAGATATAAAAATGTATGTCCCTGGAGGACATAGCTTAGCAGCCTAAGCATCAGATATTAAACACTTTTAGACCACATATAGAATAAAACAACACTGAGGCACAGCATATAGTTCCACCCAAAGTTTCAGAAGCTTAAATTCTTTCATTTGATGCATTACAAATGTTGATTGATTAGATGTATAAACCATATTCCACTAGGCAGCACTTCCTCATGTGTCTGAGGATCTGAGGTTCTCAGGTTGGCTGAACTGGCCTTGTTAGCGATTTCATTTATTCACAGGCAATTGGATATGATGTTATCAATTAGTGGTGTCATTGGATGGTGCCTTTAGCTTTCATGATATGTACACAATGGATGTCAGCCTGCCTCTGAGAAAAACTTCAATATACAGGATAGCTAACACAGTGCTCTAAGGAGTCTGTACAATGCCTACCACAATGGCTCCCCGTTCTTAACTGGCCCTTACGCACTACAATAATAATTAAGAATAATAATTAATAACAAACCATTCCAGACACAAACAATAAGAGCTCCTACTGAAGAATATCAGGATTACTGGAAAAGGGGACAAAAGGAGAAAAACTAATCAATAGTTTATAAATTTGTCAGTTTTCCCATCCTCCCTTCCCTTTCCCTCCCACATTGCCAACCAGCCATATCCCCAGGTCCCTGAGGCTTCAGAACGTGACCCTAGTGATCTTGCTAGAACATGCTTACACAGATAGCAGTTGTGAGGACTCTGCACTGGGCAGTTCTTCCAGAGGAGTCTGGCTGGAAAGTGCAGGCAGTAGATGGGGAACAGTCTTAACTCACAGTAAGAATCTGACCTCCCCGAACATGATGGTAACAGCAAACTGAGCCTTTTGTATATAAAAACACTAATATTCTGTGCAGAAGTGCTGGGATTTTGAGTCTACTCAGGCTGTTCTTCCCTTCAGGATTCCCTGATTCTAACTGGTCAACAAGATGGCTGTTGCAGAGCCATGACCTCAGAGATTCAAAAAAGTTGCCATGGTGAAGCTGGATGTCAACGGGCATCACAGAAACATGCTCAGCAATTCACTTTCACTCCCCTTGGGAGTTAAAACAGCACAGGTTGTCTGAACCCTCACTGCTACACTCTCAATAGACCAGAGGCACCTTCCATGGACTTCAACAGACAGCCAGATCAAGCCTGGTACAGTGTAATACTAACAGACCATGGTCATCAGTAGGCAGGATTGAACCTGGGACCTCTGGAGCGTAATGTATGAACTGAAAGCCAACAGGCTATTAGCTAAGGCTGTAGAGCAGCCTCATTAATCTCTCTCTAAGTGGTCTCAGTGCCACTAGCTGGACAGAACACCCCACCCAGAACGTGCATGGGTTACAATAGCAGGAACTTTTTCCTATGGAACACACTGTTCTCCGTCGCCTCTTGATCATATCATCCCTTCACCTTCACTGGCCTCCTATCCAACTCTGAATCCAAAGTGCCAACTTGATTTTCAAAACTCCACTATGGATTCCCCTCTCTGATCTGACATCCACCTCTTCCTCTGGCCACTTACTCCATGCCTCAGATTGGGGCCTCCTCTTTGTCACACTCTTCATAGCCAGAGTCATTCACTTATTTTATGCTGTCTGAGACTCTCACGCTCTTTGTAAAATGCTGAATCACTTGCTCTTTAATTCTAACCCTGTAGCTCACCATTTCTTCTCTCAGGGAAGCATTCTGTGATATTTTCTTTGACAGTTTATTTTTCTATAGTACCCAAGTTCCACATTTGGGGACACAGATGGGAAATAGATATTTTTGCCTGTGAGAACGAGTGCAGACACATTCCCTTCACAACAGAGCTGAGCTTACAGTCATATAAACACCACTCAGCTGAGCCTCTCAGCATGTTCACTGTAATTTGAAGGCTAGACATGTCCCAGTTCCTGTACACTGTATATTACAGTAACGTGTCTACACTAGACTTCATCTTCCTTTCTTGGGACTGAGATTTCTAATCTTTTATCTCAAGGAGTGGCTTTTGGAGCCAATTTTCCCAGGTTCAGTCCCCACAGATGACCCACACAGGAGCATTGTCACAATAACTGACTCACACACAGGAGTCAGTGCCTGAAATAATGCTTTGCTCTTTTCTTGGCCTTCCATCTGAGTATCTCAAAGTGCTTAGTAAATATTAAATGATGCTCAGAATCCCACGGTGACACAGATGAATAGTATTATCTGCATTTTTATAATGGAAAAACTGAGGCACTGAGAAGCTAGGTGACTTGACTAAGGTCACAGCATATCAATAGCACATCTGGGAATAGAACCCAGGATTGTTAATTCTCAGCCATCTTTGCTAATGGGAGTTCCTGCCAAGCTATATGTGACAGCACTGGGGTGGAGGGGGTCAGAGGTTGTTCAATATGCCAATAAACTCAAATTTTAATATACCTGCCATTCCTCACCTTCATGCTGTAACTGTTCTGAGGAATTCCCATGACTGTTCCAAGCTAGTGGGGCCACTCCTTCCACTCTGAGCTCTGACTCCTCACTCCTATAGCAGTCACTCTGCAGTGACTGGCCTTCTCACATCATGGAGAAGGGCTTGCAAAGGGCCCTTAGAGCAGCTGAATGGACAGAGTGCTCAGCAACCAATGCACATCCCTATTCCCAAAATGTAACAAAAAAGATGCTTGCACAGGCAGAGGGCACATGAGCACAGACCCTCAGAGGAATCAAGGGAGGAAGTCTCTCTTTGCAAAATAATAATTCTTGGCTACATTAAGAAGCAGCAGACACACTACCATGGCTTTTTGCAACCTGAATACTGACTGTGTCCTCAGGTGCTGTCTGTGACATAGATACTGTACTCACACCTGGAATTAGTTTTGTATTATACAGTCATTATACCTGGACTGTGATTATATGCTGTACTATAGTTATTCTTTCCTGTGATTAGACCTGCTCCAGGCAGCCTTGTGTGGAATTTGTAATGGAGTCAGCTCTTGAGACTGTAGGGGTCTGCGTAATTACTGAATATCAGCCCTTGTTCAAGTCCACTTCAGTGCAGCTACATCTACAACTGGCCAGATTTTTGCATTTCCAGTTTGCTTTGCCTGGTTTCACAGCATGTGACTGAGATACACAGTAGCCTGAATCTGAGATTACCTTTGCAGCAAAGCATGAAAGAGGGCAACAGTCATCTCCTCTTCAAGGACAGAGAAGGATGGGAGAGACTGGTTGTGCAAGGCAGCTCCTCCAGGGAGTCTCTCAGACAGCTGTTCCTTTGGTGGTTTCTGCTGGCACCTAAGGCATTTAAGAAAATGAATGGTAAGAAGATGGCACATTGCAAGTGATTCAGGAAAAGAGCTGACTGATTGTTTTGATTTTCCTTTACTGACAGAGATAGGGAACACACATAGACTCTCCTCTCTGATTGCTGTTTGAGTTTCTGCTCACAGCCCTGTGATGCACAGGAGGGTGGCTTCCAGCTGAGAGAGAATTGCTGCATGGGGAGGAGGAGTAGAACCTAGCATAGCTGCTGCCTGCATTTTTGAAATCTCTTTTCTAGCCCCATAGAGTGGACACGCTGCAGTGCCCTTCCCCTACCTACTGCACCTTCACTCATACTGAGGGGGACAGTCACTGTGATGGGAGGGAGGAGGGGCTCTACAGAAGGAAGATGGAGAGGTTGTAACAAGGGAGGAAAAACAGGGAAATCCCCTGACAAAATCTTCATCAGAGACAGATCACAAGCAGGGCTAGAGGTCATACTTCCCACAAACCAAGAGGACCAGGGCGATAATGCTGAGAACTCTGGGTAATCCCCTTGCCAGCTGGAAGAGTGTGGATAATGCTGAGAAGCCATGGCAATAGGTATTATCGAAACAAAGCAATAACACAAACAGGGACAGACCTTCTCTCCAACCCACTCTCCTATGATCTGACCTGGAAAAAGAAATAAGAATCCTCGCTCTCAAATCCCCTTCCCAAGGCTGACTGTGCCAGGTGTTCCAGCCCAAGGCTGCAATGCTTTCCATCTCCAGCTGCAGACCAGCCTGCTGGCACCTCAGTGGAATTATTAATGATGTGGTGTTTGCCTCCCTGCTTCTGAGCCCCTGTGTCGCACGCAGATGCTGCCTGCTAGCATTCGGCTCCAGGGTCATTTTTTAACATCACTGTTTGGCCCTTAGGTGTGGGTTCAAAGCAGTTGTTTTCAAATCATACACTTAAGAAGCTCCTGTCAACCTGCCTTCACAGTTGAGAAGCAAGTGGCAATAGCACCGGGACCATACACAGCTAGGCTTTGTCATGCAATGATACCAGATTACTTGCATGCGGCCATGGTAAGCCATTGTCTTTCACCTTCTGCAGCCTTCATCTATCCAGCGCCCTCCTTTCCCAAATAGCAAGCAAAGCCCGTTGAGTGCTGCTTCTTTCCTGTTAACATGCAGCAGCAGAAACCACCCTGTGGCTGGTATCATGGAAGATCACTGCTAAACACCCTCCTGTGCCCCCCCCAACCGCGTGGCTGGTATCGTGGAAGATCACTGCTAAACACGCCCCTTTCCCCCACGCGCACAACCGCATGGCTGGTAGCAGGGAAGATCCCTGCTAGCCAAACGTGGAAAAGCTCAGCGCCAATCACCTCCCCCTGCCTTCCCCCCACTTGGCTACCTGCAGGGAAGGATTTCTTTTAAGCCACAGGCAAATAGCCCAGTAGGAATGGCCCTCTCTGTCCCCTTACTTAAATTCCTGAATTTCAGCCAGGTTACCATGAACGATATCACTCTCCTGAGGATAACACAGCGAGATAAAGAATGGATGTTTACCTGCCGCGTCCGCAGGTTCGACCGATCGCGGCTCTCACTGGCCACGGTTCGCTGGTCCAGGCCAATGGGGGCTGCAGGAAGGGCGGCCAGCACATCCCTCAGTCCATGTCACTTCCCGCAGCCCCCATTGACCTGGAGCGGCAAACTGAGGCGAACTGCAGGGCCACGATTGGACAAACCTGTGGACGGGGCAGGTAAACAAACTGGCCCAGCCCCCCAGGGGCTTTCCCTGAAGAAGCAGCGGCCCAGCTCTAAGAAGCACTGACATAGAGTGTTTCAGTGTAAATTGAGTTTAATTTGAAGGAGTTATGTGTATAAACATAAGCACCATACAGCTCACATCTTCTCTTGCTAAGTCTTTGGTATCCCTCGATGCAAGGATGATGTCTGCCAAGGGGGATCATTGGTGGGTTTTTAGGTGCTGAGGAGCCCAATTCAGATTTCCCCACAGAAGTGGAGGGTGTAATCTTGGAGGAAACAAAGTTGTTGGCTTGACTACTGTGCCTTTTCTCTCCTCATTTGTTGCTTCTCTGTCTCATGAGCACGTCTGCTCTCCTCAAAGTGAGCTGTAGCTTGGTGTATGGTGTGGTGTCGCAGTGTTCTGTTCCGCACCAAGTCCTCCCAGTTTGTTGGGTTGATTGCTCCCTATTTTAGGTGTACTTTCAGTATGTTTTTGAAGCGCTTCAGCTGCCTTCTGTGAGCCCTTCTTCCTTGACTTAACAGAGAAAAGGGTACTCGCTTTGAGGGGCGAGTGTCAGGCATACATACACAGTGGCCAGCACAGCAGAGCTGGTGTTTAATAACCTGCCTTTCTATACTGCTGATGTTGGCTGCAGAGAGAATGGTGATGTTAGTGTGTCAGTCTTACCAGCTGATCCTGAGAATCCTCCTAAGGCAGTGCTGCTGGAACTACTCCAGCCACTTGAGATGTCATCTGTTGGTTACCCAGGTCTCTCACCCATAGAGAAGGGCGGAGATGACAACTGCCTTGTCATCCAAGATCTTGGTACCTGTTTGTAGATCCCAGTTATTGAATATTCATTTGAGTAGTCTTCCAAAGGATATGCTGGCACAGCCGATCCTGTATTCGATTTCTGTGTCAATGCTGGCTGTTTGGAAGAGATGGCTGCCAAGGCATGGAAGATGGCCCATATTTTCCAGGGATTCTCTCTTGCTAAGTGTGCAGCTAAGAAAGGCCATTTTGTGCATATGCATCTACTCTAGTCTGTAGAGGTTCTTATACCATGCTCTTCACAGTTATATATCTGAGCACCTTGCAGCAGTGCATTAAATGATGTGACTAACATTTGTGGTTTGTTCTTTCTCTCACGCTCTGCCTACGTGTGTGCATAGCTAACAGTTGCATGCTGAAAACCTTAAAGCAGTTGCACGGGGAATGAAGCAAGCAGAATCCTTGCCTCACTGTGTGTCTTGTGAGCTCCACAGTGACTAAGGGAAGGTCCCTATGAACCTCATAAGGGGTGAAAAGAAACAAGAGAGGATTCTTTTGCATTTTGTAATGTACACCAGAGGGAGATCTGCTCTGATGCACCTTATCAGCAGCTTCTAAGGTTCACAAAGTAGGGTTTCCTGCTGCAGACTTTCTAGGACAAATGAGATGGGGCATTTCAGTGGTCTCTATCTGAATAATTCCACACTTTGGAATTTGCACACACTATTACCAGTTTTGGATTTACCAGCAGATCTCCAAAGTTCTCTAGAATGAGAGTCCTTTTTATGTTTTCTTTTTTTTCTTTCCTTTTTTTAATTTGGAAAAAAATAACCTTGGGAATTCCATTAAAAAATCTTTGTTAAGACAATGCTACAAGCTCATAATTAAGTGCTCCAACACCAAGAGATGCAAACGCTAAATGTAACCCATAGCTCTGTTCCCTTGTGTTTATTCTGCATGACAGCCCAGACTTGAATTATATACTATTTCTCAAATACAATATATTATTATTTATTAATCATGTTTATTACCATAGTGACTAAAAGCCCACCAAGAGTGGAGCCCCACTGTGCTAGGCATTATATTCAATTTTTTCTGCAGCCTTAAATACACTTGGGAAGCATTTGTAGTACTGTGTATTATTCTGTATATGCCTGAGAGAATCCATGTACCTAGTTTATATGAGAACTACTTATACAGCATATTACAGAGTAAGCATAATATCACAGAGTAATAGTGAAAATTACTTGGCTTATATAGGCCGCCTAATTTTGCAGCTAAATTATCTTTGCTGTTAACTGCTTCATCCCCTGAATGGCACCGAGGGATGGCTGTGCTGCTGCACAAAAAAGAAAATGCATAGTACATAGTTGCTGCTGAAGGCTCCCCTGCTGCAATGAGAGCAGCTATCACAGCCCCTTTAGCTCATGCAACAACTCTAGGGGCAATTTAAATACACATAACAGAAAGAAGAGAACTAATTTATCATGTAAACATTTTGTTCTTAAAGAGATACAAGATTAAAGATAAAATCTGTTTAAAAGATAGGAAACAGAGGCAGGGGCGGCTCTTGACATTTCGCCGCCCCAAACATGCCGCGGGGGGCGCTCTGCCAGTCGCCGGAAGAGCGGCAGGCGGCTCCGGTGGACCTCCCGCAGGTGTGCCTGCAGAGGGTTCGCTGGTCCCATGGTCCGCTGGTCCTGCGGCTTTGGTGGCCTGCGGGAGGTCCACTGGAGCCGCGGGACCAGCAGACCCTCCACAGGCACTCCTGCGAGAGGTCCACCGGAGCCGCCTGCCACCCTTCTGACGACTGGCAGAGCACCTCCCGCGGCATGCCGCCCCAAGCACGCTCTTGGCGTGCTGGGGCCTGGAGCTGCCCCTGAACAGAGGGTAGGAATAAATGATCAGTTTTCACAGTGGAGATAGGTAAATAGTACGGTCCTCCAAGGATCTCTACCAGGACCAGTGCTGTTCAACACATTCATAAATAATTTGGGGAAAAGGATGAATTTTGGCAAAATTTTCAGAAATACAAAATTACTCAAGATAGTTGAGTCCAAATCAAACTGCGAAGAATTGCAAAGGGATCTCACAAAACTGGGTGATTGGGCAAGAAAATGGCACATGAAATTCAATGTTGATAAATGAAAAGTAATGCACATTGGAAAACATAATCCCACCTACATATACAAAACTTGGGGTTCAAATTAACTGTTACCATTCAAGAAAGAGATCTTGGTGTCCTCATGGGTAGTTCTCTGAAAACATCTGCTCAGTGTGCAGCGGCAGTCAAAAATGCTAACAGAATGTTAGGAACCATTAGGAAAGGGATTGATAAAAAGACATACAATATCATAAAGCCTCTATATAAATCCACACCTTGAATACTGTGCGCAGTTCTGATCACCCCATCTCACAAAGGATATATTAGAACTGGGAAAAGTTCAAAGGGCAACAAAAATGATGAGGGATATGGCTTCCATATGACAAGTTAAAAAAACTGGGATGGTTCAACTTTAGAAAAGAAATGAGCAAAGGGTGATAATAATAGTCCATAAAATAATGAATGGTGTGGAGAAAGTGAATAAGGAAGTGTTATATACTTCTTAACATAAGACAAGAACCAGCTGTCACCCAGTGACATTAACAAGCAGCAGGTTTAAAACAAACATAAGGAAGTACTTCTTCACACAATGCACAGTCAACCTGTGGAATTTGTTACCAGGGGATGTTATGAAGGCCAAAAGTATAACTGGGTTCAAAAAAGAATTAGATAAGCTCATGGAGGAAAGGTCTATCAATAGCTATTAGCCAAGATGATCAGGGATACAACCCCATGCTCTGGGTGTCCCTAAACCTCTGATTCCTAGAAGTTGGGAATGGATGACAGGTGATGTCTCACTTGATGATTACCTGTTCTGTTCATTCCCTCTGAAGCACTGACACCAGACACTGTTGGAAGACAGGATAGTGGGCTTAATGGACCATTGTTCTGACTCAGTATGGCTGTTCTTTGGGCTGGAGTTGGGGAAATAATGGTTCTTTCAGTTCATTGGCAATTCTGAAAAATAAATTGTTTAGGGTTAAACAGAAAACTATTTTTTTCAAAATTTTTGGTGAATCAAAAGTTTAAAAAAATGTCTTGGGTCAAACAAAATGCTTTTGTTTTTGTTTTAATGTTTTTGATTTTTTTTAAATAAAATGAAGGACATTTTGAAACAAATGTAGTTTTGACTCAACATATCAAAATCTTTCTATTATTTAGGAATTTTTTAAATGGGAGGGAGGTTGGCCAGAACAATTTGGTAAAACTGACTCAAACTTTGACAATTTAACAGTCTTGCTGAATCTGCATTTTTCACTGGAAAAAAAGGTTTCGGCCAAAACATTTTACCCTAATCCACTTAGGGCCTGCTGGTTCTGAGACTGACAATGCAGCTTATGGAGCAAAGAAGCTCCTGGCCCTCAGCCACAGTTCCAGGCTGCTTTCCTCCTGCTATCCCTGCTCTCCCCAAGGCCCCCCACCCCGTTCAAATGTTCACACTCCCACATGCAATCAGGACAAACACGCACAATCCACAGATTTCATCAAGATAATAACATTTTATTTAATAGAAACATAGAAATAAATAATAAACAGTGAACAAAATTCAGCTGCTGCAAAATGGAAAAAGACCAGAATTACTCATTAGGATTGAAATTTTTACATTTGAATAAATAAAGGTGCTACTTAGTGCCCTTCAGCCAGCTGGGATCCAGTAGCGTCTCCTCCCCTGCTCCTGTCTGAAAACACAGTAATGTTGGTTAGGGAAAGGCTACAAAAGATTTCTATGCAATTATTAAAAACATCAGCAGAGTATAAAGAAAGGATGCTTCCAGGAAAGACGTGTCAGGTTACCAGGAGGTGCTGTACCATCGCCCAGTACTTCCCCTCTCTGCCTTTCCAGCCCATTTGTGCCCTGCTAGGTATATCAGACACACAGGTGATTGTATGAGGAGATGTTGCCACCACCTCACTTGTGGGGACTCAGGCCAAGGGAAGTCTTGGGTTTTGATCCTGTTCTGCTGGAGAAACTAAAAGGGGACGTTATCTGTAAAGAAATCAGTAAAGATTAGAGAGCCAGAGTGGTGCAAAGGGGCCAGAATCTGGCCACAGCTGACTGACTGAGAATTCCCTTGGCAGGGTAGGCAGAATCTCTCAGCTGTCACAAAGCCAACAACTGGCTTCCACACCAACCCCAACTTCTACAGCGTAGGCAGGGTCCGTGTGGCATGGGACCGTGTATAACATGCTCTGTCAGTTGCCACCACGTGGTATAGGGACTTAGCCAGCTGTGGACCATAGTCAAATGTCATAAGTTAAAGCAGCTCCATGTCTCTAATGTATGTTAAACTGAGGTTGGGACAGTTCAGGAATCAGAAAGCTGTAGCTGGCTTCCTGCTGTCCCCCTCTTTCTCTGCCAAGCAGATCTTAACACAGGAGAGAATCTGGCCCTACAACATGTAATAATAATAATCCATTGCATTAACAAAGCACATCTCATCCATACATCTCAGAGCACATTTCAAAGGTGGATAAATATCATTATTCCAAGCTAAAAGATGGAGAAAATGGTAGCTTTCTTTGTTCCATACAGGACCTGTGATGTATCCTCCCCATAGCATCTGCAGCACTCACCCTGCCCAAAATTCACCCAGGGACTTCACGGCACTCTCCTGCCACCTGGAACCTCCACAGCCTTTATCATCTTCAGCTATCTGTTTACATATGTAATATGATTCATTTGGGTGTTATGTCCAACGCCTGCCATTGCTACCAGTTTATGAAAATAATTCTTTGGTTTAAGTGGTAGAGATCGGTACTTCAGTGCACAAGGTCCTGGATTCAAATTGATAATGATGTACCTTGGAGATCATTACACATAGCACCAAGTTGAGGGCATTCAGCACCTGGCAGGACTGGGTCATAAAGGCATCTTATTTTGGGATGACAGTGCATTGACAATAATCCCAGCAGGGTGGAAATGCTCCCACTGCCTTTTAGCTTTATAAATACAATGTTGTTTGGTACATTTTATATATATTTTTAAATGGCACGAAATGACTTTGCCAACTCCCATATTTTCCAGCATGTTGAGCTCTGTTCTCAGTATATTTTGCCAATCTACTAAACATGTTTTCATTCCCACTAGAGTAAATAGAAGGCTTTCTGCATCTGGCCTCTTCATGTCTCTGGGTGCTCTGACAGCCGCTCTCAGTGACTATTACAATATTCCAGTTTCCTTAGTAGAAGGCAAGAAGAAACAATAGTATCTCTGGCAAAAAAATGGGGATTAGATGCTTAAAATGAGAAGAACCCTTTAATTTAGTCTGCAAATTTAGGTGTACTTTAGGGAAAAGATGAAGAATACAAATTGGGCTTTTATGGGCCTCTAGTGGAGACCTTTCTCCATTGACCTGGTCCTGTGGGCCAAAGCATCTCTATCCTCAAGGACAGTGATTGCCCTGGGATTCTCTTATACAGTCAGAACCCAATTTTTCTCCATTTTTTGTGGCCCAAAGCATGCAGCAGAAAATTAATGCTGCAGCATTCATTCTTCATGATGTTTGCGACAGATCAGCGGCAGTCTTGGGGGCTGTGTGGACAGTGCACAAGAACATAGTTAATGTTCACTGTGTGCATATATGAATTTTTCAAAAACACCATCTCAGCAATTTCCAGCTGTTCCTGAGCAGGACAGGATTAGGTGTAATTGTACAAGCCATTAATCCACTTATTTAATTAACCTGAGACTGTATAGATTCAGCAGCAGGAATCTAACCACAAACAGTGTTGCGTTAACAGAGAGGTCACTGTTAAAGGCAACTCACGCAAACCATTTCTCCTGGAACAGAAAGCCAAGTTTGATAAAGAACCCAGCTGCATACAAAAGACATGACAGGATGCACATGATTATCTGAACTCTTAAACTTTTTGGGTCACTTTGCAGTTTGGTTCTCTTGTCCTGTTTTTATTCAATGTTTGTATCACCCACAAATATGGTGCTGGTTGAATTTGCACCAATGAAGCAACCAACGAATATTGTAGTGAGAAGCTTATTTTACTTAGTTTAATTGGACAAAAAAGCCTCTAGAAACTCTAAGCATCCCTGACTGGGCTACAACTGGCAGCAGCCATCGCTGCCTGAAGATACAGGGTAGTATTCTTAAAAATAACAAAGGTCATGTTTACCCTAGGATAAAAGGTGTATCTTTAACACCGGTGAGCTAATAGCTGTTAACTAGCTTGTGGTAAAGCCCTAGTGTAGACAAAGTAGCTGCACTTTTATCGTGTTGTTTGGTTGAAGTAAACCTTGCGCCAAATGCATGTGTGTTGGGGGAGTGGGAAGGGAGGACACCTGAGATGGAAGTTGGAATGTCAGGGGAGCAGACAGTCTCAGCACACTCCCCCACAGTCACAAGGTCTGTGATAGCAAGATATTAAGGCTGAATGGGTCTAACACTCAAACAAGAGAGCAACTACCACAGGGACCCTTTCTTAGATGGTCTGACTGGGCAACTGGGAAAAAACAAACTGAAAAAGGAAGACTTCACACTGAACCCTGAAACAAAGACTATTAAGCAATATGGTAACAGAGCTCAGCACACACAGAGAGCGTGGGGCTTTGAAAAAAGGAGTTTTCCTTGAGCATGTGGAGCAGATGGAGGTGGCGGTGGTGGTAATAGGCACCTATATAAGACAAAGCCCCGAATATTGGGACCATCCCTGTAAAATTGGGACATCTGGTCACCCTAACTCCTACCAGCTAATATATGTTAAACTACAAATTGCCATTTCTGTGATAGAATTTTAACACATGCCAGTTAACATATTCGCTAACATGTTAAAAGCACCTTTTCATCCTAGTGAAGACCAGGCCTAAGTGACTTTGCAGCACAATTTCTATGGAAAGTCAGTTTTTCCAAGGTCAGTGGGATTTGTGCTTCTAAGTTATGTCAGCACTCTTCCAAATTCCACCTGGATTGCTCATTATTTGGAAAGGAGCAAATCAGTGAACTACCTGGCAGTGTAACAGTCTGCAGACCACAGTTTGAGAACCACAAGTCTAGATCTTTGAAGACAATTAGTAAATGTATTCTGTAAGGACATAGCCAATAGTTGTCATATACACATTGGAATTACTGCAGGGCTGTTGGTATCATATGTAAAATACAGCACTATTCAGCCAAGCAGATACCATTCATTTGGGGGAGGGGCTGAAGAAAGGAAGGGGCAGCTGCCCATGAATATATGTTAGCAGTCATCATTAGTACTTTCCCCCTCAGAGAACATATGGTGCCAGGTAGACACTGGGGCAGGTTTGAGAGAGAGGGGGGAACCAGAGAGGTAGGCAGAGCAGGCAAATCCACCCACCACCGAGAGAGGAGCCAGAAAGGTAGGAAGGGCAGGCAGAAGCTTGTTCTGCTTTTGTGAGGCATGTTGACCTGGGGCTTTGAATATTGCTTAACATGACAACAAAACAGATCCCTCTAAAGATGAGTGCTTATCACCAAGGGCCCCCATGGCACTTCCTCAAAGAAAACCTGTTGGACGACACAGTGCATGCCAGGTGGTATAGTGTTACCACCAGAAAGACTGGGCAATGGATGGAAGTTTCATAATGAATGGGGGACTGGTCGGTACTGGTTAGGAGGCCAAGCTGTGGTAGTAGCTGCGGTGATACTTAGCAGGTAGTTGGCACTAGCTGAGGTGGGATAAAGGCAGATGGGTTCCTGGCACTTTACCATTAGGATATAATTATTTTGCTGTATTCCAGCTGGTTCCCGTTGAAGTCTATGGGAGTCTTTCCACTCACTGCAATGGGAATTGGTCAGGCTGGAGAGTTCTCACTGCATATTGTTAATTTAGAGTGTGCTGGAAGGGGTTTTATTCTCTAACAATGTTTCCAATTACTGCTGGCGAGAAACAGATTTAAGGCACTTAACTGAAGTCTATTGAGCTGACATGAATCAGATTCATTAAATTAATCTAAACAAATTGTCCCTCAAAGAAGGAAGGGAAACAGGTAGAGGCAAACCTGTCCCCAGAGAGAGATTTGGGCAACAGTCTATGCAAAGTCTGGTTAATGAGTCTGAGTGCTGGTTTCAGAAGGTGAAGTGGTGTGTGTGTGTTGTGAAGGGGCCTAGGATGTTTTTGCTGCATGCTGGATACAATGGCCTTGTGGTATCTCACTCTGCACAGAATGATTTTTCTGTCTCCATTCTGTGGATGGATGTGCAAGCAGCTAGTATTTTATCCCACAAGCCGAAATGAATATTGCAGCTGTGTGAGAACCACCCACCCCCTTCTGTCTGGAAAAAAAGGCTTGATTAAATGAAGGGAGGCTCCAAGAAGCAGACAAATCACATTACAGAGAAAGAGAGATTCAAGCTTCTCATGTTTGGTGCCAGTTCCTTTATGGACTCTTCATTTATTTAATCCTGCAATCTCTGAGGCTGGTTCAGTGACTCAGCTGGTGTTAACCCTAAAATCTCTGGAGCTGGTTCACTGAACAAGTCAGTATTAACCATTAACCTAATCTCTGATGCTTCTACTTTGCATAGGTCGGGATTAACCCTATAATCTCTAGTGCTAGCTCACTAGCAAATCCGTGTTAACCCTATAATCTCCAGTGCGGGGAAAGACTGTTTTGTCCAGATAGCATACCAATCCCAACTCTGAATCTAAAGAGGCATCAGATTGTGTGAAATCAAGTATGAAATGGATTATCATGAATTGGCAAACTCCATCTCTCCCTCTTGACTCTGGGTTTGACATGGCAGTCAAATTATGTGTGTCCTTCATTTATAGCTACTTGAATCTTTCCTGGAGAAGCATTAAGGGTCAGCTTGGATAGAGCAGGAGAATCAGTCCAAGGTAGAGGGATCCGGTATTAGAGAGAGGAGAGACCCCCCCGCCCTTTCCTTTCCATTGTGAGTCATAATTCGGTTCTTTCAGGATCTGTCTTAAAGACTCTCTGCATTCTGATCTTCTTTTGCTGGGAACTAAAGGGAGATAATTTGTCATCTAGCACTTTCAGTTATGTCATGGCTGCACAAATGGAGTCAGAGACAATGTGTAAAGATTTATTAGATCACTCAGTGGACATTGGTATTTCTTTAGGGGAAAGCTGGAAATGGGGTGAAATTGTAAAGGATCAATGTCTGAAGGGCATAAAACCTCCCAGATTTTGGAATGGGGAATGTATGGGAATATTATTATCCTCAGGGGGATTGGATAATACGCATGTGCCGAAAAAGAAAAAAGAAAAAAAAACCCTCAAACTCAGAAATGACACAAAAATAATGAGTGGTTAAAAGACAACTAAAATAGAAACTATGTAAGAGTCAAAAAATGAAAATAAGGATGCACTGTGGTTTTTAAAAACTGCATATTGCCAAGTTTTATCAAAATAAATAGAATGGGGTAAGGCTTAAAAATAACTAAATATTGAACGTAGGAAATGTTTGACATTTAAAAAATTATAAAGACAACAGCCAAGGATTAAAAACTAGGTAAGAATAAAAGCAGAGGCTTTCAACAGAACAATAACCTCCCTAAAATTAATAGCAATTAACAACAGGCAGGTGGTGGGACAATGGGAAAGAGAGAAAAAAAGTTCATGATTCTTTAGCTGAAATTAACATGCCTAGTATCACTCCGAACTAGATGGTGAAAGCATTACTCTCTGCTTTACTCTCTTTGATGAGCAGCTGATCAAATGTGGAGTCCCACTGAAATCAGTGTATGGATAACTGTTCACCAGAGTGAGTAAGGGCTTCTCAATTCGTCCCTCGGCTTGTATGTTGTATCTGTTTCCTTGCATCCTACGTTTGTGTGTTTTGGGGTTTTTTTTGTTTTTTATATTGTGAGCTCTTCAGGGCAGAGTCTTTCTTCTTACTTGTCTGTGCAATGTCTAGTACATTTTAGGCACTACTGTAATATAAATTGATGGTCATTATCATTATTCATGTTGGCCTCTTAATTTGCCCTCTTTTCTGGAATTGATATTAACGTGTGCTATTAATATATGTTTATATACCTATATGCAACAGGGCCAGATTATGCTCTTACTGAAAATGGTGAAAATCCCTAGTAGCAAGACTGAAATCAAGGAGATAACTCTGGATTATGACCTGTGTAAATGAGAGCAGGATTCTTAACTTTCAACCCCCCACGGCTCTCAAGGTCTTGGATAGGGTTGCCAACTTTCTAATTGCAGAAAACAGAACACCTTTACCCCACTCCCTGCCCTGCCCCTTCCCTGAAGCCCCACCCCTGTCCTGTCCCTATCCAAGGCCCCGCCCCCACTCACTCCATCCCCCCTCCCTCCATCACTCACTCTCCACCACCCTTCCTCACTCACTTATTTTCATTGGGCTGGGGCAGGGAGCGGAGGTGAGGACTCTGGCTGGGGAGTGGGCTCTGGGGTGGGGCCAGAGATGAGGGGTTGGGGTGCAGGAGGGGGTTCTGGCTGGGGTGTGGAGCCAAGGGGTTCGAAGTGTGGGAGGGAGCTTCAGGCTCAGGCAGGGGGTTGGAGTGTGGGCAGGGGTACAGGCTCTGGAGTGGGGGTGTGGGTTCTGGAGTGGGGCCAGAAATGAGGGGTTCAGGGTGCAGGAGGGAGCTCTGGGGTGGGGTTGGGATGCAGGAGGGGTTGAGGGCTCTGGGGATGAGGGTTTTGGGGTGCGAGAAGGATAACAGGCTGAGGCCAAGGGGTTCAGAGTGAAGGAGGGTGCTCAGGGCTAGGACAGGGGTTGGGATGAGGGCTCTGGGTGGCACTTACCTCGGGTGGCTCCTGGGAAGAAGCAACATGTCCCTCTGGCTCTGCACGCTGCCCCTGCCCACAGGCACCACCCCTGCGGTTCTCAGCCAATGGGAGCTACAGAGCCAGTGCTCCAGTCTCCCTGACCGCCCCTCTGCCTAGGAGCCGGACATGCCAGCCGCTTCCTGGGAGCCGCTTGGAGCCGGGCAGGGAGTTCGCAGTGCTGACTGGAGCCACCAGGGTTGCTTTTTGAGCAGGTCTTCTGGTCAAAAACCAGACACTTGGCAACCCTAGTTTTGGATCTCCTTCAGGGGACCACTGAGATGGGAATAAGACCCTGCATCATCCTCTGGCATCTTCTGCAGAGTAGCAAGACTATCTGACACATTAAAGATTACTGTGTGTCTACCTAAAAATATTGCAGAAAATAAAAATAAAATCCAATCAACCTACTCCCCTCTCCCACAAAAATAAGTTAAAGGATGTAAACAGGACAGGCTGATCATGGCTGTTTGTGATCTGCATGAATCAATGATGCCTTGGAGTCTGTGACTAACTGGATTACCATTGGGTCTTGCATCACCAGGCAGGAAAATGTACTAACTGTGATGCATCAGCCTGTTTTCTTGTTTTTGAACCCTCCAGACAGAGAAAACTGGAGTGATTTTGCTTTTAGTCCATGAGTTTGATAATGCTCCTCTTGTGGCATGCTGTCTTCCACCAGGGATAGAGAGCAAGGTTTAACACAACCGGCCTGGATCTATCCCCAAACTACTATCGGCAGGCGGTGGTGGTGGGGGTACTGATAGAAAAGAAGTGAGTTCTAGAAACTGCCTCTTCAGAGTATGACACTGAGATGGCAGAGACTTTAGGGTTTTTTTCACCTTCCTTTGCAGCGTGGGGCAGGATCACTTGCAGGTTTAAACTGGTGTAAATAGTGGAGTTTCTGTGACTTGAAATCTTTAAATCATGATTTGACAACTTCAGTAACTGAGCCAGAGGTTAGGGGTCTATTACAGGGGTGGGTGGGTGAGGTTCTGTGGCCTGCAATGTCCAGGAGGTCAGACCAGATGATCACAATTGTCTCTTCTAGTCACAGAGTCTATGAACTGATCTGTGTGATCATACTGTAATCTGCTGCTGCTTCAGCTCATGTAAACACACTGTATGTGAGATGGAATAGTTACAGAGTTATTACTAGAGATGAGTCCAAACCAAAATCCTGCCTTTGAACACCTGTCAACCTTGGAAATAAGTACATCCTGAGCCAAACTTTGTTTTGGATCAACCTGTACTCGTTATGGAAATAATGCAAATGAACTGGTCTCCTCCTGGAAGTCTAAAATCACATACTGTGTTCTCCAGTTAGTAGCCATGGGGTAGGAGGAGTCAGACTGAGATACTCAATAGGCACCCAAATTGCAATTATGCTCCTAACTGGGCCATGCAGTTGCCGCCACACATGCTGCTGCAACAGATGAGCCTATAGAGCAAGAAACTATTTCACAAGCTGAATGCAAGAGTAGGAAAAACTTGACTAGGGGGTGCAATCCAGTGCTCTAAGCAGGGGAGTGGAAGTCAGGAACTCCTAAATTCTAATCCCACCTCTGAAATTGCTTCTTTCTGTGACCTTGGTTGCAAGTTGCTTCACCTCTCTTTACCTTGGTGTGTCTGTCTTTAAAAAGGGCATAATAATACTAACTTAATGGGAATGATGAGGGTTAGATAATATTTCTAAAACACGTGGAAGGTAGTAATTGTGAATTATTATTACAAATGATACTAAGTAATTATCTCTTTAAATTTACAAATGTATAGTCAACAGAACTAAGCAACAATAATTATTTCATTTTAATGAGTATCTTTTGTGTATAATTGGAAATGTAATTAGGACTTTAATAATAAAAAATAACTATGCTTTGCACTTGGAACATTCCAGCTAAGGATCTGAAAGTGCTTTACAAACAAACACTAATCAGTTAAGCTTCACAATATCCCTGTGTATCATTTTCTCCATTTTACAGCTGAGGAAACTGAGGCAAGAGTGATCACATGGCTTACTGAAGGTTATACAGAAAGTTTATGGCTGAGCTGAGCTTCTGACTCCTTTTAAGCCTAAAAACAGGACAAAATTCCAATGAGAATTCCATCCTGACTGAACACTGATAAGGATTAGAGATGTGATGTGACCCTATCCGGCCACAATGGCCCAAAGCTTGAGGCTGATCAGCTCCTAGATCTCAGTAATATCCATTCACATGGTGTTGGCAATTCTATTTGCATTGAGGGGGGTTATTGTTGGTGGGTTATTCTTAAAAAAAATATCTAAGTCCATATCCTGCTCCCACTGAACCAATGGAAGTTTTGCCCAGGATCAGATTCTGTCTGTCTTAAGATGCTAAAACTGAAAGGAACCCAAGAGGGAGAAGCACTCTATTCTTATATGTGGTTATTACCACCTGTTTAAATGGTTTAATCTATTACATATTGAATTAAAGAGAAGTGTAATGTCTGCATAGTGAACTTCCTGAGCACACTGAAGAAACAGCACAGCTCTCATGACTAGGAAACTGATCATCCCATGGGGTTCTTTGGTGGGAGTCTGTGATACTCAGCACTCTGAGATGTCAGCATATTGCAGAATCAGGGCCAATACAACTGGCATAGTGCAGATGTCACATACAGATGGCATTACACTTTATAACCCTGAACTTAAGCGTGTCTGGAGCACTGATTTCTCTTATTTCTATCTTTCCATCTGCCTTAGATTAGGATTTTCTGTAGTTCCCCAGCAGCACTGTAATAACAGTGTGCTGAACAGGTAAATTAGATCTGCAGTCTGAGGTCCCTGCTGGACTTCATGGAATCTTTGGCTCTTCTCCTGCCCTGGTAAAGCTGGTTCCACTTTGGATACAGTTAACTCCTCACTTAAAGTTGTCCTGGTTAACCTTGTTTCATTGTTACATTGCTGATCAATTAGGGAACGTGCTCGTTTAAAGTTGTGCAATGCTCCCTTCTAAGGTCGTTTGGTAGCCGCCTGCTTTGTCCACTGCTTGCAGGAAGAGCAGCTTGTTGCAGCTAGCTGGTGGGGGCTTGGAACCAGGGTGGACCGGCAGACCCCTATCAGCTCTCCCCTCCCCAAAGTTCCCCGTGCAGCAGCTGCCCAGCAGGCTAGCAATTGCAGCTGTCCCTCCCCCCACTGCCATATGCTGCTCCTGCCTTCTACTTTGGAGCTCCTTCCCGAGACTCCTGCTTGCTGTGTGGGGTGGAGGGGAGGAAGAAGGGTCTAATGCCAGTGTGCCCCCCTCCCTGCTGCTCCTGCACCCCGCTTACCCCATCTTCCTAACAGCAGGGAGGACACAGGACGGGGCTCAGGACAGAGTGAACTTGCTGGCAGCAACAGTTGTGGTGTCAGCAAGCTGATCTAATTAACAAGGCAGCATATTTAAAGGGGAAATGCACATCTCTCTTTCTCACACACACAGCATGTGTCTCTGTCTCTGTCTGCGATGCTCTCTCCCCTCCCTCCATTCCTGCTGCCTTGTAGACTGTGAGAGTTAACCCTTGAGGGCTCAGCCAATTGCTAGTTCATCATTTAGCAGTAAGGCATTCCCTGGGAAATATCCCACCCTCTGACTCCTCCACCTCAACCACGCTTCACAATGTGTACCAGTATTAAATTGTTTGTTTAAAACTTATACTGTGTGTGTGTGTATATATAAAATATAGTCTTTTGTCTGGTGAAAAAAAATTCCCTGGAACCTAAGCCCCCCATTGACATTAATTCTTATGGGGATATTGGATTCACTTAACATCATTTCACTTAAAGACACATTTTTCAGGAACAAAACTACAACATTAAGCAAGAAGTTACTTCATTTTTTCCCTAATCCTTCTGGTTATGATGTGACACCTTTCTTAGAGGGACATCTTGCCACATACCCTGGGATTCTGTGCTATGAGAATCACTGTTAGGCAACCCCAAATAATTTCCAAATGTAAAGAGATCTCAGGAAAATGTAATAAAGGGAAAGATATTGGATTTTTCTTGGCAGCACCTAGGGAATCTCTATGTTAAGCTGCTGTAGGCACACACTATCAAACTGTGTTCATGATGTAGTACCCCAGGATCCTGGCAAAGTGCAGGTGGAAAGAAAAACACTCTGGCTTATTCCCCTCCTGCTTGCCTCTGCCTGGAGTTCAGCGACTGAGTATTGCTCTCAACTGCAAAGACTCAAGTCCCACTCACTGTAACAATTGCCCCCCAGATTAGACTGAATGCATTAACACATGCAGCAGCTGTGGCACCTCAGGTTCAAGAGGGACTTCTAAAGCACCTTTCATAATGAGATGAGCACGGCAGAGTTGCCAGTGCCACCCAAGGGACTTTGAAAGATGTCTGATGGCATTTGAAAACCATTCTTTGTGTGTAAAACACAGCTGGTGCATTTCTCTTCACTCCTCCTTTAAACCTAAAGAAATTGACTTGACAAATTGGGATTTGTATTTGCTAATCCGATCCTCCAGTTTATTCCACCTACCTGATGTCCTGACCCTCTGTTTGTGACATCATAATGGGTTGCCATGGAGGTGATTATTATGTCACAGGCAGAGGAGTAAGGGGCTCGGGATGGGGATAACTAGCAGGAGCAGATAACTGAACTCCTAAGAAATGTGGATCCTGTTTTCATGAACATGCCTCAGTAATAAAGAACACAAGGAGAAGCTTATAGGAAACATATACTGAACTGTGACTAAATAGGGTGATTTTTGCAAAATCCCATATGGCTTTAAATTCTGATCTCAGTGACAACCCCTCTGGAGCTAATGAAGACAGATTAGAGGAGAATATGGCCCATCACATCAAATATGAATCTATTTTACCATTAACATTCACTCTCCTCCCCTCCCCACTAGATTCCATGCTCTGTGAACTCTACAGGGGATCGAGATTCATGCAGGGGGAGAAAAGAGGCTTGTCCCAAAACCACAGAAAGACTGAGTTTTGGAGAAAAATGGAATATTGAAGTCACACTTTGCACGGGCTGGTGAGGGCTTACAAAAGCAGAAGCTGGGTATCTGACTTGGCTTAAGTTCAGCTCTGCTCTGCCTCTGTGAGGGAGCCAAGCCCTGCAAAGCTCAAGGAATCATCCAGCAGGGCTTCCTTGTCCACCCTGACTAACTAGACATGGAGGTGTTGGGAAGGAAAGACGTAGTTTAATTGCTTTCACAAGGATGTAGTCCAGTGAGTTGAAGATTCTACTCCAGCTCCTCTTGACTTGACTTCATCAACATTGTGGCTCTTTCATACCTAGTTTCAAAAGTGCAGAAACAATACCGAGTGCTGCTATCCCAAGTCAGACATGCAGTTCAGCAGTCCAACGCCTGACTGCACTGGGAAACATACTGAAGAGAACAATCCTGCATAAAGAAGAGATATATAACTAGATGGGGTCAAATAGGTCTGTCCTAACCATGGCTGCCACCATCCGTTGACCGGTGTCATTTGTGGTGGTGTTAGGGAGCTAATGCTTTCCCCGTTAGGTCACTACACAATGCATAAACATTTTGTACAGACGGATTTGTGGCTAAGGCACAGGGCCGGGACTCAGGAGACTGGATTAAATTACCAGCTTTTTTGCAGGCTTCCTGTGTCATGTAGGGCAAGTCCCTTAGTCTGGCTAAGCCTCAGTTTTCCATCTGTAGAATGAGGACACTAGTACACACCTACTTTCTAGGATGATTGAGAGGTAGAGCTGGTGAAAAATATTTTTCACAGAAAATTTAAAAATAAAATATTCCTCCCCTCGACCCCAGAATTTCCCACTGACAAACCAGAACTGTAGGCAATGTGGGTTTTCAAAAACTGTTGTCTTTTTCTTTTAATTGTTTCTTTTTGGGAACAATCGGAAAATTTCTACCGAAATGAGAAATCTGGAATGTTGAGCGCTCTCTAGTGTGAGGATAAACCCACTAGTGTCTGTGTGGTGCTCAGACACTACAATGAGGACAGACATAGAAGTAACTAGATCTCAGTGGTGCAAAGTGATGGGCACTCTGGCCCTGATCCAGCAAAGCCCTTACTCATGTGCTCAACTTTAAGCATTTTAAGGCCCACAATGCTCAGCATCTTCTAGGATTGAACCCCTGGAGAATGACAGAGGCTTGCTGTTATGTCCAGTATTTCCAATGGCCAGAGCACTGCAGCTTTAGACGGGAGCCAGTGTGGTCCTTTTCAGTGCCTAGCTCCATGTGTGTTTGGTACAGAGTAAAGCTTTCTGCATCATAGCCAACCGCCTGCTCCAATCAATCTAATTCAATGGTGTGTAGCAGCAATTAAGTAAGACCTATGCCAGCACAGTTAGCACTTGGTGCCTCGGTCCTGATCATTTTCACAGACTCACCAATGGAAATTATGAGTATTTCATTTTTTAAATTTTTTTTGGCCATTAAAGTTGGGGCAAAGCTGCTGGTTTCTGCTCTGCTGTTCATTTCCGGTCATCTTAAAAGGCTTTAGCCTAGCAATTAATGAAATAAGCAACTGGGGCCATCAGAGTACTCAGCACCCAGCCCATCACCACAGGGCACCCATGTTCTGGCATATAAACAGCTGCCAGCTTCGCCTCCCTGGAGGGCTTGGGGGAGAGACAGAATCTGTGTTTTGCTCTCTAGAGTATGCTGGAGCTTTTCAGAAGCTTTTAATTACCCAGCCAGCAGCTGAAACAATGAAAGAACTTTCAGATGTGGTGGATGATGCTGTGAAATATGCAATATAATGGAATCTGTATAATTGTATCAAACAACTCCTTCTTTTTCTTTTCTAAAGGCTGAGCACGTTCTTGGAAGGCAAGAGAGAAAAAGAGGTTCTTTAGGCTTTTGGATGACTTGGGTGGACAAGCCTAGCTACAGGACTCAGGAAGGCCAAGAGGACACTAAACTTCTACCATTTACAGATTAGAGAAACAATGTGACCTAGTGCTTTGAGCAACTGGCTAGGAAGGAGTCAAGACTTTTGGGTACTCTTTCACTAAGTCTGTGTAGAACCTTGGGCAAATCATGTCACCTCTGTGCACCTCAGTGTACTCAGCTATACAGTTGGTACAATACCTCCTTCTCAGGGATGTTATGAGGCTTAAACGGTGAATGAATACTGAACAGTACTTGCAAAGTTTCATTAGTGCTAGGTGCGTTTATGGCTCTATATAGATGATAATGACATTTTTATTATTGTTACACATTCAGATCAAGCAGCTGATAATTATTGTGGTTAAAGATAAACAAACTGCATCAGCTGGAGGCTTGAGGGGAAAATTATTTACAATGAATGAGACTGTTTGCTGTGTAATTTCTTTCTTCATGACTCCTCTGGAGATCTGGGTGCAATATAAGCCGTATGTGTAACGTGAGGAAAGCCGAGCTCAGAAGCAGTGTTACGTCTGTAGTGAGGTTCCTGTATCACATGGGGGAAGGTTACTGAGGCAAAAAGGGGTGACCTGGGTCACTCAAATGAATTTGATCTCAGTTTCCTTCTGACTCCCAGTCCTTTGCTGTAATTGCTAGACCACAGGGTCTCCGAGCCCATGGGGCTGGAAAAGATCTCTGGGCCCATATTCCTCCAGGGGTGCAGTATTCTCCACTACAATGAACCTCTCTACATGTTTTCACCAATCAACTCATTAGCTTCTCCAGTAACGGTGCATCCCCTCAGCACAATGTTCCATTGTCAATATGACTTCATTTGAGGGAATATTTTCCTGACACTGCTGTCTGTTGGATTACTAGACATCAAATGTGTTTTTACTGAGGATGCACACAGATTCTTGGGCCCATGTCTCCACATTTACTGTCAACACACAGAGTACCATTAGCCACCCCTCTTTGTTACTTATGGCCTCCCATACTGTCCCCTCATTGAGCCAACTAAAGCTACCCAGTCACTGCCAAAGCACTTGCCACCCACCAGCAAGCACTGCCCTATAAACCACACCCAGCCACTCCATCCTGTCATCTACAGTCCCAGTTTATGTTCATTAGAAAGTGGCTTGAATCAAAACCTCAGATGAGCCTGAACCAATAAGTTAATATCTCTACAGTAGACTGCATCAAAATCCTGGATCTGAATGCTCTTAACTTTCAGGAATTGGGAGTGGGTTATATGGACTCAAAATCTGGATGCAGATTTCCCACAAAATCTGGAGTGGATAGAGTCAAGTGTTTGGATTATCTCATTAAAGGGAGAGATTTGAGCTGTGAACCCAGATCTTTCCAAGGGACTAACTCACCATTTGAGGTGTTAACAATGCCGTCAGAGACTGCAGAGTATTTTCAGTGGGTGTTGTTTTTTTAAAAAAAATGTGAAGTTATAACCTTTCTCTTTCCATGACGTTCAGGCTTATGAGGCCCATTATGTGTGGTTAACTGCGAACTAAACAACACTGATTCAGCCTAGAGATTATCCTTGGTCTCTAAATAACAAGTCTGTCTCATTCTCTTATTTTGTGACATGTCTAAATCATTGGAACTGATGCAAAATAGAAAGCACAAGCTGATGACTGTAAATAAAATGGGAAATTTGAGTCAGATACCCCCTACAAATGAATGGAAACAAGCCAGATAATATTCCAAATTATGACAGGGGATGTTGACAGGCCCTGGCAGCTTCAATGTTGGTTATGAGACCAATAGAGCAGAAGATTGACTAACAGTGTCACACTGGGCATCCTCACCAATTTGCACACAGGCCAAGTGGGGTGAACTCCCAGCCAAATCCTCCAGTATGATGAACAGAAGAAGGCTTTGCCCTGCAATGGAGATGGGGATTGGTGCATGAATGGAAGGACAAGAACAGTGGTGAAGTGGCCTTCGTCCCGTAAAGAGCTAATAATGAAAAAATAAACAGAATAATTCTTTCCCCCTCTCCCTACAAAATGACTGGCATGTAACAAGCAGCCAACTGGCAAAGACAATTGGCTTTATTTCTAGGACAAAGATTTCCTTTGACAGGGGTTTGTAACAGTTTCTAAACAAATGGCTCAGTAAATATTTGTAAAGCCTATGGATGTGCAACTGTGTAACCGTGGCAAGTAGCCTGTCCCCTTTCCTGGATTTCTGGGGTGTGTCGCTGGGAGCGGTAGCCACAGTGTTCTGCTGGTTGTGCCATTTAGACTTGCAATTGTTTAGGGCATTAACAGAGTATTTCTTCTTAAGAGGAAACAATACGATGGGGCATTTTAGTTAAGGGTAGACAATAGCCCACTTGGAATTGAAGCAAGATTCCATCATCATTTTAAACCAAAGAAATGACCAGTGGCCAATTTGGCACAAACTTCATGTGTGCAGGAAGGAGGTACTGTTGCCTGGAAACTGACCAAATTCTGCAGTGTCTGTTCACAATGGTGTGAACATGTCTGGCAATTTACCATCTCATTTCTTTGCTCCTTACTGAAACATTCAGAAGTCTTTTTTCACCCTCGAGATAATTGAATTTCTCTACCACTCGGACATTTTTTTTTCTTTTTAATAATCTTGTTTTGGGGGAAAAAAGTCTCTGGACAGCAGCTGCTATTACTGAAGTTAACTTGTAACAAGTTTGTGACCAGTGAATTGATCCAAGCTGGCTAATTGGTGCTATTTCTGTAGGTCTGCACATAAAACGCTTGCCATGGTTCCCCCTTCCGAATCAATGAAGCTAGAGACGTGTGGGTTTTGGTTGAACAACTGCACATTGATTCAAATCCAATTTATATCAAACAGACTTCAGGTTTAGTTGTGTTTTTCCATCTTCTTCAGCTATTGAAGGATTTGGCTGGGAGTTCACCCCACTTGGCCTGTGTGCAAATTGGTGAGGATGCCCAGTCAAGTCTGTTCTCCAGCATCAACTTGTTAAGGGGGCATTATTTCAGGGATCAGTTTTATTCCTGTTGTTATCCTCTCTTACTTGTTTTCATCCTTGATTATATAAAGCACCAGATTACATGAGTTGATGCTTTGAGCCTGCAGAATATGCACAGAAACAACATATTTCAAATGTAAGAAAATCTGTAAATAAGCCAGAGGGCCCGATTCTCCCCTATCTTACACTCTGTTGCGTCGTTTTACACTTGTGCAAAGGGAACACACAGTGAGTGTAAAATGCTGCTGTTCTGGTTTGGTATCATTTTACCCTCTGTGAGAGGGTCGGGCCAGATGGCTACAGGAGAGTGATCAAAGGCAGATATATTAGCCTCAGATTAAGCAGGTCCCTTTTCCCTGGGTAAAGTAACAGAGGTGGTTCCAGAACAATCTAGAACTTGCTGGAACCAATTAAGGCAGGCAGGCTAATTAGGACACCTGGTGCCAATTAAGAAGCTGCTAGAATCCATTAAGACAGTCAGGCTAATCAGGGCACCTGTTTTAAAAAGAATCTCACTGCAGTCAGTAAAGTGCATGTGAGGAGCTGGGAGCAAGAGGCATGCAAGAAGCTGAGAGTGAGTAGGCGTACTGCTGGCGGACTGAGAAGTATAAGCATTATCAGACATCAGAAGGAAGGTCCAGTGGTGAGGACAAAGAAGGTGTTGGGAGGAGGCCATGGGGAAGTAGCCTAGGGAGTTGTAGCTGTCATGCAGCTGTTACAGACATTAAAGACAGCTGCAATCCACAGGGCCCTGGGCTGGAACCCAGAGTAGAGGGTGGGTCTGGGTTCTCCCCATTTCCCCCCTCCCCAACTCCGTATTTGATATAAGAGGAGTTGGTCTGGACTGTAGGTCCCACCAGAGGGGAAGGTCTTTGGCCTGTCCCCTGACCCATTAGGTGCCCCAGCAGAGACTGTGGGGGATTGTTTTCCTCCTTTCCCCATGCTGACCAGTGATGAGGTTAGACGAGTAAACAGCAGGTTTGTGCCACTAACAAAAGGAGCCAAACTGAGGACTGTTGTGAACCTCTGAGGCTAGAAAATCTGCCAGAAAGTGCAGACCCCCTCAAATCAGAGGAGGAACTCTGTCACACCTCACTCTGGATTGGTGTGAATGATAATACAAAGTGCAAGTCAATGGGGAATTAGGACCAAAGACTTCAACTGAACACCAGAGGCTCCTCTGATATCTCATGGTTAGACAGACTTAGGACTTATTCATGTCAATAGTCCCCTTGAGACAACGGGCTACTCGTTTTGACTAAGATGAGCAGGGTTTTCCCCTAAACCTTCAACCAGCGGAGCTGTGGTACTTATGTGTTTGTTTTAATCTGTTCAGCTGCATTTCCATACTTAGCTGGAGCTGCTAATTGCTAAGACCTGTATGGAATGTGGAATGCTGCACCGGATCTTTCATTTCATGTTAAAGTGGAGGTCCTTCTGCACCCTGGTTTTACCTGTGATCATGAATATGCTATTTACCCTGTGGCACCAGGAATCAAAGAGGCAAAATTGGACATTATGTATCATTTTGTCTGCCTTTGTGTTATGATGTGGTCTAAGGAAGCTCATTTTAATGGGTACATTGAGCTATCATTGGCCATCATTCGCTATCTCTCGGTTCTGTCACTGTCTTTGTTGCAGAAAGGACTGAGTGGTTGAATTTTAGCGCATTATCCCTTTTCAACTGAATAAGGATACCAGTCTATTTTTGCACAGTGACTGATAGCTATTCCTTCCTCAGTAGGTAACAGGCCTGCTTTGGCAAAAAGCTGGATTGGATGAGCTCATGGGTTTATCCCCATCCCTAACTTTTTTGATTCTTGCATATTGATCTGCTACAAATTCTTCTGTAATTGCTTCTTCATATAGTATTTGTCTGTACTGGAAGTCAAGGCTGCCTATCTTGTGTGCTTCTCAGCCACAGTTAGATATTTTAAGACAGATTTTAATGATATATCAAGTAATTTTTGCATTTTTCTTTGAATTTGCTGCTGCTGTATTTGTCTTCTATGAATGCCACAGAATAAGATGCAACAAAATAGAGGTTTATGTAACTCCTTCTATACTCAAGATATCCCAAAATCTTAAAACAAAGTAAAGAGTTGGAGACTAGAACAACAAATCCAGGAGCTTCAGACAAGAGTCAAATTACAAGATAGAGGACCAACATGACCCTAGGATGCCAAAACAAAGTCCCTCAATATTCAGCTTTGAAAACATAGACATCACCTACTTGAGTTCAATGCGGTCTGCTCCAGTTGGAGGCATCTTCTCCATAGGACGCATACACACAAAGCCAATGTATTACAATAGGTGTGCAGAGAGTGTAAGCAAATATGACAACAATCTTGCACTGTCTATGTTGCAGAACTCGCGTATCTGTGTGTGTATGTGTCACTGGCTTAACATAGCTTCACGTCCCTTTTGTAATGGTGTGATAAGCCCAGCAAGGAGTTCTGGCAACCCCACTTGGGAAAAGATACAAAAAAACTAAAGAAAATGCAAAGAGGGGCAAATAAAATAAAAAAAGCTCAGCAAGAAGGAATGTGAAGAGAGACTGAGAAAGCTAGATTTATATAATCTGAAAAAGAGAAGAGTTGGAAGGGGGGGAGGGAAATATTATACCAGTGTATGTATACCCCCAAGACAACACTGTAAATGAAGGGAAGAGAATTAGTGGCAGTTGAAGATGACAATAGGACAAGGAGAAATGGCCTAAAGCTAATGGAGGAGAGGGAGGAGTTTAGTGTAGATGAGAAGAACAAACTCTTAACAGTAAGAACAACTGGGAAGTGGAATAGGCTCTTTGAAGGAGGTGGTCAGGACATTGGTATCAGAGAGCTAGTCTATAAGGTGTGTTATCTACCTATTGTTCTCATCCCTCTGGTACCTGAGCACCTGAGATTCAGGAACAGGCAAGACACTAGCAGAAATTATGTTGAGAGGAACCCTGCAGATTGCAGAGGATCCAATTAGATGAGACAAATGACCAGGGAAGGCTCTAGCTTTTTTGCCCCCCTAAGCATGGCAGTCGGGCAGCCTTCGGCGGCACGCCTGCGGGAGGTCCCCAGTCCTGCGGATTCAGTGGCTTGCCTGTGGGAGGTCCGCCGGTCCTGCAGCTTCAGCGTACCCACTGCCGAATTCCCGCCAAAGCCACGGGACCTGCGGACCTCCTGCAGGCACGCCGCTGAAGGCTGCCTGACTGCCGTCCTCGCAGGGATCGGCAGGGCGTCCCTCCGCGGCTTGCCGCCTCAGGCACGCTCTTGGAGCGCTGGTGCCTGGAGCCGCCGCTGCAAATGACCATTTCTGACAGGACTATCTGAGAGCAAAACTGGCTGCAGTGCCCCTTTCAAAGCCCCCTTATGGGGAAAGCAAGTGAGGAGAAGGTCTGCTGCTTTATAACAGCTCAGAGCTTGTGGCTTCCTTTACCAATAAAAGGAGGAGTAGCGAATGCTTCTTTTCCTTCTATTTCTACAATATTAAAGGGCCAAATCATGACTGCCTCAGACTAGCAGACTAAGCCCATCCTGCGTAGGGGAGTGCCACTAACAATGCCTGCCGTACTGAAAGGCTCAAAGGGATTGTGGGGAAATCACTGTGCCTGTGCACTGGACAATTCCATTGCACTCACATTGGGAGTGGCCAGGTAGCATGTGCTGTGGCTGAGCAGGCTACTCCAGTGCCTCCAGAAGCATTACACCAGTTCCTGGCTTCCATAGGCAGAGTGCCACCTTTCCCAGGGTGCACCTTCTCACCTCCAGGGTGCCTCTGTAGGACCTCATTGCAGCTTGGGGTGATGGAAGAGCGTGTGAGCTCTGCCAGGCTTCCTCATGCTTTCTGGCCAGTGAGCTGTTGCCAGGCTTCACAGTCTCACTGATCTGACATTCATTCTTTCCTTGACAGCATGACAGAGCCCTGCTTACCTGCTTGTCAGAAATGGTAAGTATGAATCCCCAGCATAAACCTAATGCAGCTATGGGCAGCTCACTTCACTTTTAATGATTCTCGCAACTCATGTTCCCCGGTCACTTGCATGGATTAATCAGAGGTACAAGAAACAATCCTCTTGTTAATTGCATTCTGCATGGAAAGGGAAACTAGTTTCCCTTGAATAAACCCAAGGGTTACTGTCCATACAACCCCCTGACATTCTGCCTAGAAAAGGCCAATCTGTCCATCAATTGTCTATAGCATTACTTGGGGACATTACCATGGAGTGATGGGGCACACAAGTCGCAAAAAACACATTGGTATTGTGAGCAGGCTGCCTCTCACTCCCTCCCCTTGGCAAACGAATGTGCCACAAGATCTAGTACATGACTAAACTCAATCCTCTCTCCCTAATTACCATTATGTGGAAGATTGCACAGTATTTGCAGCAGAGCCAGTCTCCTTTATTTCAATGGGAACAAGATCCTTCCCAGCTGGAGAGTTTAAGCCAAATTATGATGATTATATATATAATAACCCTATTCACCTTACTCACACACAACCTCTGATGGAGTTGGCCCTATTAGTATCAACAATTGGCATAAACGCCACATGCCACTAAAACACTCTCTCCTCTATTTTAATGGGCCTAGTGCCCAGTAGTTACCTGGTTCATATTTTACCTCTGTCTCAACAATGGCTCCTGCAGATCCCTGGGCAGTTATACTAAGCACATGCACAAGTAGTCATTACCATATTCTGGGTGCCCAGCACTGCTTCTTAAAGGACCAAAATAAGCTCATTACTTCCCAAATAAAACAAGCAGCCTGCAATACATTCCTTCCGCCCCTCTGAGGCCCTGAGCCAAAGCCCACAGAAGTTGGTTGAAAGATTCCATTGAATTCTATGGACTTTGACCAAGCTCATAGTGCATTGCAGAAAGTTTCTTCTCTTATGGAATCTAACTTTACCAGTCAGCTGTCCATAGGGTGACCAGATGTCCCGATTTTATAGGGACGGTCCTGATATTTGGGGCTTTTTCTTATATAGGTGCCTATTATGCCCCCATCCCATGTCCTGATTTTTCACACTTGCTATCTGGTCACCCTAGCTGTCCATCATCCCAAAACAGTATTAACATAATCTTCTATATTAAACAGGGGAAACATTTTTATCTGTGTATTGGTCAGGCTGCATTATCTTTTCATAGTATAAGATGTTTCCTAGCGGAATCTGGTTGCACATCAAGCAGACCATTTGTTTGCACTCTGCTCTCTAACACCCTGGCTGCATTAACCACTTTCACTTTTATACATCTCCAGAACATGGGTCAGTCAGAGCACAAAAATAATACCCGACCCGGCAAGTCTAGAGAAGCCAAAAAGAAAACCCCACAAAGCCTTATCTGGAGAACCTGCCCATGCACTACATGAAAAATGAAGTGTATGGATTTGAACTTGTGTATGCAAGAGCAAACTTACACATTGGGGTTGATTCTTGCCTTGGATCACCATCACCAAGTTTTTAGGTTTCATTTTGTTGTGATGGGGGAAAATCCCACTCTTTCTCACTTTGGGGGCTTTGTTTTTAATAAGGCTCCTTTATGATGTTTAAATCTGGCTCCCAAAGTGACTAATCACTTCTGAAAATGTAGACCCATGTCTCTAAATCTGTGTCCATCAATATTTTGAGCAGTTTTTCACTCGTAAACCCTATGGGGCAAATTCTGCACTCATTTCCTACCCCCGACCCCTCCCCACTGAGCCTGATTCCATTCCCTTTGAAATCTATTGATGTCTTTCCACTAACTTTAATGGCAGTGGGAAGCAGTGGCGGAAGTGAGAGCAGGTTTGGGTTCATACCTTTTGAATAGACTTGTTAATGGCAATTCTGCTCTACTCCTAACAGTAATGTGAATTTACACAGCTTCAAAGCCAGAATGTACATTGCTGTGTAAATCCCCTGTGGCTTTGAACTGAGGTTTGTAGACATTGAAACACCTGACAATTACATTCTATTACCAACAATGTACACACATCAGGAAATGACACCTTTCACATAGTGCTTTGCTCGTGAATGGACAATGTGTGCTGAAGCTACACTTAATGAGCATGATCTTTGAGTCATCTCGCTTCATAAGTTTCCCTATTCTGAGGTGAAAGAGATAATGAATCTTTTACAAAACTACGATTAAAAGATGTATTGATTTCCACCAGACAGCCCCATTCACATTCCAGATTGTATGTACTTTGTTCTCCTCTGAATTGGAGTCTGGCCTGCAGCCATATCAAACTAGGCAGTGCAAAATATTGCCTGGATAGCTACTATTTCCCTTTTGTCAGACATTGCCACAGGGGTAATGGGAAATTGCCAGAGGCAGCAAGTTATGAAAAATCCTTGAGCAACGATTATTAGACTTGCCCTCACAATGATAATGTCACAGCTGGACTGACCCTTTAAGATGGGTCCAGCCCCACCTGTGACACACTGAATAAAGATAGGGAGTGGCTGAGTCACTACAGAAAGTAATTTTCCCTCTGCTGATACTCATACCTCTTTGTCAACTGTTGGAAATGGGCAATGTCCACCTCGATTGCATTGGCCTCATTAGCACCACAACAGTAATTTTCCCACTCTTGATATTCATCCCTTCTTGTCAACTGTTGAGAATAGGCCACTTCCACCTTAATTGAACTGGCCTCCCCACTTGGTAAGGCAGCTGCCATCTTTTCATGTGCTGTAATATTTATAAAAGCAGCAAAGAATCTTGTGGCACCTTATAGTCTAACAGACGTTTTGGATCATGAGCTTTCGTGGGTGAATACATTCATTCAGTACATTCATCTGACGAAGTGGGTATTCATCTGTTAGTCTATAAGGTGCCACAGGATTCTCTGCTGCTTTTACAGATTCAGACTAACACGGCTACCCCTCTGATACTGTAATATTTATATGGCTTACTGTATTTTTCACTCCATGCATCTGATGAAGTGGGCTTTAGAGCACAAAAGCTTATGCCCAAATAAATTTGTTAGTCTCTAAAGTGCCACAAAGACTCCTATTTGTTTTTGCTTGTTTTTTTCACCTGGGGGATTAGTTAGTTACATGGCAGGCAGGTCAAGTGGCTAAAATCAGGCTGCCTGGGGTGAAGAGAAGATAGAAGCCTCTGGAGATCCAAGAGAAGAGAGGTACTGTGAGGCAGGGCTGGGACCTGGCTACAGCTTTAACCGTTACACAGTGCCAGGAAGAAGAGCTGTGGAATCCCTTAATGAGGAGGAAGGTTTGGGCCTGACGGACAAAATAAACTATATATTTATAAATACTTAATAAATTGGACTCCCAGGATGTGGGAATATTATGTTAAGTAATTCAGGCTGTGGACAAATTATTATGGTAATAAGGGGAATGGATGGCTGTGTGACTGACATGCCATGCACTACCAGGGACAGTGCCTTGCTGCAGACATACTGTTGTTTGCAACCTTATTTTGATATAGAGTAACAATATGAGTCTTCTGTAGCACCTTCCATTCTAGGATTTCAAAGTGCTTTCTGAATATTAGTGAGCTAAGCCTCACAACACTTCTATGAAATGGGTTGGTACTATTGTCCTCATTACTCAGAATGGGGCACAGAGTTTCATTACTTGTCCACAGTCAAAGAGCAAGTCAGAAAAGAACCCAGGAGTCTTTTCCCCTCACCAGGGACAGTACTTATTATAGTATTATTGTTATTTATCAATAATGTGTTAGGTGCTTTATAGCCAGGTATGAAGAAAAGGTATCTACCCCAAATTGCTGACAATCTAACCAGATTTCCTTCCATCCAGGCACTTACATGGCCTCTTTCACTGGAGCACCTCACAAGCATTAATGAATTTAGTCTCATAATACCCCGGTGAGGTATTAGCCTCATTTTATAGAGGGGGATCTGAATCATGGAGAGGGGATGGATTTGTCCAAGGTCACACAAGTCAGTTTATGGCAGAGCTGGGAATGGAACCTAGATCTGCTGTGTTCAAGTCCAGTGCCTTAATCACAAAACCAGCATTCTTCCTTCACCACAAATGTACAGCATAAGTTATAACCTATGCAAAAGTAACGTGGTCTGCCTTTATTTCTCTCTGTGTGCTTAAAGCTAAAGAACAGCTTCAGCTTTGTTCATTTCCCTTTCTGGGCCTGAACCTGAGCTTCTTTTTGAAGTTAAAGAGAGTGTTAAAAGATCTGTGATATATCAAGACAGGCTATAGGGATCATTTCTTAATGCTGAAGAATTCTTCCCTGAGTGAATCACTTGGCAATCTCTGCTCCCCAGCTGCTCCCTTAGGCACCAGGGCTCAGCACACCCAAGATGAGAACATTATCATGTGAAAAAGAAAAGCCTGTGGCAAGAAATAAGGGCACCTGTTATTAGTGAGATAGTCATGTTGTAGAGCTCTCCTTGAAGGTGAAATTCACCCCTGTGCAGATGGCCAGCATGGGCTTACACAGGATTAAAGTGATGCATAAACCTTGTGCTTACCCTTTGCTCCAAGCTGAATTTCACTCTGAAAGCTTAATAATTTCCACTGCCTTCTTGCTAACGCTTTTGCGTGTTCATTGTGACCAGAGGTTGCACCTCTAATCTATCAAAGGATGCAAAATGTTGGTCTGAATTATTAATAGAGATTTCACAGTTTATTTTATTTAGATCAAGTCCCTTTTCTCCCAAGGGTGCAGTTAGTGCTGCTGGCTCTTCCCTTTCTGATTGTTATCCCTATGAAGACTGGACTCTTTGAATTACAGATCTGTTTCCCAAGATTTTTCCCTTTGCTCTGAAACCAGATTTTCACTGATTCGTTTGTGCTTTCCCTTGAGGCCTTGGTTAGGAAGTCCCAGCAGTAATTCACTATTCCAGTGATACATGTGGGTAAAGCTGAAGAGATTCCAAGGAGCAGGTCAGCAGGCATCTATTGTCATCCACCTTTCATTTTGCTCTCAATAACTGAGCAATATTTTCTGAAGATGAGTTTGTGATCTAGACCCAAGGCAGCTGATCTCTGGTATGATAGTCATCTTTGCAAGTGATGAGAGAAGGGTGAGCATATGATTACTGCGACATGGGAATGGCCATCATATATTTTATGTGTACAGGGTATTCAGAGCTTTGTTTTTCTCCCATTGTTCAGACTGTTCTGAGCAGCAGTTAAGGAGAATGGGAAGTGCTTGACTGATTTGTGGAGGACTAGAATGCTCTTTGAACGTACTGTTAGACCTATGGTGACTTGGAATTTGTAATGACTGTGTTAAATAATGTGCTAGGGCAATAGGGGAAACTATCACAGCTTGTGTAGGAGCAAATCATGTTTTCTAACTTACTAGAGTTGTTTACCTAAGAGACAATAAAGTGGAATTTGTGGATGTAATTTTCTTTTATTGAAGGATAGAGACATAGGACTGGAAGTGGAAGGGATCTCCTGGGTCAAGTCCAGTCCCCTGCTATCACAGGCAAAACCTGTCATTTAATTCTGTTTCTAAATTAATCAAGCTCCATTTTAGAACTGGTTAGGCTGTGTGTCCCCACTACTTCCACTGGGAGGCTGTCCCAGAACTTCACTCCTCTGATGGTCAGAAACCTTCTTCCAATTTCCAGCCTAAATTTATTCGTGACCAGTTTATTCCCATTTGTCCTTGTGCCAACATTGTCCTCTAGCTTAAATAGCTCTTCTTCTGCCATGGTGTTTACCCCCTTGATGTATTTTGATAGGATTTGTACTATTACTCCAGTCCTGTAGAACATACAGTTTTCCTGTACAATATTCCAGTCCTCCTCTGTATTGGCAATACCTCCCAACTTTGGCCTGGTCTACACTACGAGTTTAGGTCAAATTTAGCAGTGTTAAATCTAATTAACCCTGCACCCGTCCGCACAATGAAGCCATTTACTTTGACATAAATGGCTCTTAAAACCGATTTCTGTACTCCTCCCTGACGAGGGGAGTAGCGCTGAAATCGACATTGCCGGTTCAAATTAGGGTTTGTGTGGATGCAATTCGACGGTATTGGCCTCCGGGAGCTATCCCACAGTGCACCATTGTGACCGCTCTGGATAGCAATCTGAACTCAGATGTACTGGCCAGGTAGACAGAAAAAGCCCCGTGAACTTTTGAATTTCATTTCCTGTTTGCCCAGCGTGGAGAGCTGATCAGCACAGGTGACCATGCAGAGCTCGTCAGCACAGGTAACCATGCAGTCCGAGAATCAAAAAAGAGCTCCAGCATGGACCATACAGGAGGTACTGGATCTGATCGCTGTATGGGGAGACGATTCCGTGCTAGCAGAACTACATTCCAAAAGACGAAATGCCAAAACATTTGAAAAAATCTCCAAGGCCATGATGGACAGAGGCCACAACAGGGACTCAACACAGTGCCGTGTGAAACTTAAGGAGCTGAGACAAGCATACCAGAAAGCCAAAGAATCAAATGGATGCTCCAGGACAGAGCCGCAGACATGCCGCTTCTACGCTGAGCTGCATGTAATTCTAGGGGGGGCCTGCCACCACTATCCTACCCTTGACCGTGAGTTCCAAGGAGGGGGCACTCTCAGCCACACCTGAGGATTTTGCAGATGGGGAAGATGAGGAGGAGGAAGAGGACGAGCTTGCAGAGAGCGCACAGCACACCTTTCTCCCCAACAGCCAGGATCTTTTTCTCAGCCTGATTGAAATAGCCTCCCAACTCTCCCAAGGAGGTATCCGGATCATGAAGCCAGAGAAGGGACCTCTGGTGAGTGTACCTTTGTAAATATAAAACATGGTTTAAAAGCAAGCATTTTTTAATGATTAATTTGCCCTGAGGACTTGGGATGCATTTGCGGCCAGTACAGCTACTGGAAAAGTTTGTTAACATGTCTGGGGATGAAACAGAAATCCTCCAGAGACAACTCCATGAAGCTCTCCTGGAGGTACTCCAAAAGCCTCTGCAGAAGGTTCCTGGGGAGGGCAGCCTTATTCTGTCCTCCATGGTAGGACACTTGACCACGTTAAGCTAGTAGCAAGTAATCTGGTATCATTCCATGACAAAGCCTGGCAGCATATGATCCTGGTGTTTGCTGGCATTCAAGCAACATCCGTTCTTTATCTCACTGTGTTATCCTCAGGAGAGTGATATCGTTCATGGTAACTTGGTTGAAATACTGGAATTTAATTAAGGGGACATTCAGAGGTGGCCGTTCCTACCGGGCTGCTTGCCTGTGGCTGAAAAGAAATCCTCCTCACAGTTAGCCGGGCGGGGGAGGGGAGGGGATTGGCACTGAGTTGTTCACGTTTGGCTAGCAGGGATCTTTTCTGATACCAGCCACGCAGTGGGGGGAGCGGTAAAGCGACTATCCCAGAGAATTGGATGGGGCGGGGGGTAATTTGGTTTCTGCTGCTTCACGTTAACACGAAAACCGCAGCACTCAATGAGCTTTGCTTGGTAAGGGAAAGGAGGGCGCTGCTTTTAGGAAGGTTGCAGAAGCTGAAAGACAATGGCTTACCATGGCTGCATGCAAACTAACTTCTGTTGCCTGGCCCTGTGTCTGTGATCTCTAACACCAAAGCCACAGGCACTCAATATTAAGATGCAAAATATGACCTTGTACCGAAATCACATGTGCTATGTAATGTGAATTATGTTGTTCACCATGAAAGAGTATACCATTGTTCTGTAAAATGTATCTTTTTAAATACTTCTCTTCCTTTTATGCCTCTCGCAGCTGCAAATTTTTCAAGCCTCCCTCCTCCATCCTGAAGGCTATCTTAGATAAGGGGGCAAAAAAAAAGCACGCGATGTGAAATGTTCTCTGAGATCATGAAGTCAACCTGCAATGAAAGAGCTCATCTGAATGAGTGGAAGGACACACTATCACAGTACAGGAAAGTGGCCAATGAACGTGAGGACAGGAGGGACGAGATGAGAGGTGGTGGCAGGAAGATCAGAGGAGGCAGGTTGCAATGCTGAGGCTACTGCGGGATCAAACAGACATGCTCAGGCCTCTGGTGGAGCTTCAGGAATGGCAGCAGGATCACAGAGTGCCACTGCAGCCCCTGTTTAACTGCCCTGTGCCCTCCCCAAGATGCCATAGCCTCCTCACCCAGATGCCTCCTCACCCATATGCCCAAGAATGTGAGGGGGAAGCTCCATAGCCTCCTCACCCAGATGCCCAAGAATGTGAGGGGGAAGCTCCGTGCACCCTCCCACTCCACCACAGTGGACAGCCAAAGCAACAGAAGGCTGTCATTCAACAAGTTTTGAAGTGGCCTTTTCCTTCCCTCCTCCCATCTTCCCACACCCCACCCAGGCTATCTTGTCATTTTTCTCTCTATTTTTATGACCAATTAATAAAGAATACATGGTTTTTAGATGATAGTGACTTTATTTCCTTTGCAAGCAAGCTGTGACCGAAGAGGGAAGGGTGAGTGGCTTACAGGGACTGAGTCAATCAAGGGGGGAGGGGTTTCATCAAGGAGAAACAAACAGGATTGTCACACCATAGCATGGCCAGTCATGAAACTGGTTTTCAAAGCTTCTCTGATGTGCAGCACTTTCTGGTGTGCTCTTCTAATCGCCCTGGTGTCTGGCTTCACGTAATCAGCGGCCAGGTGATTTGCCTCAAACTCCCACTCCACCATAAACATCTCCCCCTTACTCTCACAGAGATTGTGGAGCACACAGCAAGCAGCAATAACAATGGGAATATTGGTTTAGCTGAGGTCTGAGCAAGTCAGTAAAATGTGCCAGCGATCCTTTAAATGTCCAAATGCACATTCTACCACCATTCTGCACTTGCTCAGCCTATAGTTGAACAGCTCCTGACTACTGTCCAGGCTGCCTGTGTATGGCTTCATGAGCCATGGAATTAAGGGGTAGGCTGGGTCCCCAAGGATAACTATAGGCATATCAACATCCCCAACAGTTATTTTCTGGTCTGGGAAGTAAATCCCTTGCTGCAGCCGTTTAAACAGATTAGTGTTCCTGAAAACGCAAGTGTCATGAACCCTTCCCGGCCATCCCATGTTGATGGTGGTGAAACATCCCTTGTGATCCACCAGTGCTTGCAGCATCATTGAAAAGTACCCCTTGCAATTTATGTACCGGCTACCCTGGTGGTTCAGTGCCAAGATAGGGATATGGGTTCCATCTATCGCCCCCCCCCACAGTTGGAATCCCATTGCAGCAAAGCCATCTACTATGACCTGCACATTTCCCAGAGTCACTGCCTTTGGTAGCAGCAAATCAGTGATTGCTTTGGCTACTTGCATCACAGCAGCCCCCACAGTAGATTTGCCCACTCCAAATTGATTCCCTACTGACTGGTAGCTGTCTGGCATTGCAAGCTTCCAGAGGGCTATCGCCACTTGCTTCTCAATTGTGAGGGCTGCTGTCATCTTGGTATTCTGGCGCTTCAGGACAGGGGAAAGCAAGTCACAAAGTTCCGTGAAAATGCCCTTATGCATGCAAAAGTTTTGCAGTCACTGGGAATCGTCCCACATCTGCAACACTATGCAGTTCCACCAGTCTGTGCTTATTTCCCGGGCCCAGAATCGACATTCCAAAGCATGAACCTGCCCCATTAACACTGTGATCTCCAAAGCACTGGGGCCTGCGGTTTGAGAGAATTCTGTGTCCATGTCCTCATCACTCATCGCCACGCTGCCATCGCCTCCTCCTCACCTGGTTTTCCAGGTTCTGGCTCAGCATAAACTGCACGATAATGCGAGAGGTGTTTACAATGTTCATGACTGCTGCATTGAGCTGAGCAGGCTCCATGCTTGCTATGGTATGGCATCTGCACAGGTAACCCAGGAAAAAAGGCACGAAACGGTTGTCTGCCATTGCTTTCACGGAGGGAGGGCGAGGGGGGCCTGATGACATGTACCCAGAACCACGCGCAACAATGTTTTTTGCCTCATCAGGCAATGGGATCTCAACCCAGAATTCCAATGGGCGGGGGAGACTGCAGGAACTATGGGATAGCTATGGGACAGCTACCCACAATGCAACGCTCTGGAAGTTGATGCTAGCCTTGGTGTTACGGATGCATACCGTCGAATTAATGTGCTTAGTGTGGCCGCATGCACTCGGCTTTATACAATCTGTTGCCAAAAATCGATTTCTGTAAAATCAGAGTAATCCCATAGTGCTGACATACCGTTTGTGTCAATAGCAAATTTCATTAGTGCACTCCTGCTTTTTGTGCCAAGGTCATGACTGAAAATGTTAAATAAAGTAGTTCCCAAGACCAGTCCTTGAGGACCTCCTCTAGTAACCGCCCTCCTGCCTGAATTTTCTCCTTTCGTCACAACCTGCTGTCTCCACTGCAGTCAGTTCCTTACCAATGTTAAGACTCATGTACTAATCTCCATCTCCTCCATTTTAAGTAATTATTTCCATGTGGTATCATGTCAAATGCTTTACTGAAGATCAGAGAGATTAGATCTACTGCATTTCCCTTGTTTAAGAAATCATAAATTTTATCAAAGAAAGATATCAGGTTAGTCTGACATGATAAACCCATGTTGAATTTTATCCCATTTTCCATTTAATTCCATAGCTTTAATTATTTTTCCTACAATTTTTTTTCTAACTTCTTGCATACTATTGACGTCAGAGTCATGGTTCTGCAGTTGTCCGGGTCACATATTTCCCCCCAAAGGTACTACGTTTGCTATGCTCCAGTCATATGGAATCCCCCTCCTCAGCCCAGTTTGATGGATTTGTTGTTTTTGCCATTGAACTTGCAATATTATGTGTCAATTCTTTCCATATTCTGGGATGGAGATTATCCAGTACCCTTAATTTGACCACATTAAGCTCTTTGAGTTCTCCTTCTACCTCAGATGTGATAACTGCTATATCCATACACTCATTCCCAGACCCATCTTGCCTTTGCCCCCAAGTTCTACATTATTATTCTTAGTGAAGACTGAGGCAAAGTATTTATATAGTTTTTGGACCATATCTAGATTACCCATAATCTCTACCCCACCCTCGCTGCACAGTGGCCCCACTTCTTTTCTTCTTGTTTATATGGCTAAAGAACCATGTACTGATGATCACAGTATAAACACCTAGAGAGATGAGAGGAGCAGAGACTGACCAGTTTGGGCAGCAACACTGCAAGGTTCTCTAACCTCACCCTATCAATATCCCTCAGCTCTGTCCTAGACACACCACATCTTGGAACGAGATGGAGTTTCTGACGCAATTATCCATTCAATCCTTGGACTTTCTGCTGAGACTGCCAAAAAGGCCAATATATGGGCATATGGACACTAGAAGTTGGACTGAGACCATCTAGCTCCTATTACTTGGGCTATTAACAGCTATTGGACTATACAAGCTTTTGGTGATTTTTTAATCTATTCTATTCAATATAAGTTCTTATACCATACTCATCACTGTGAAGTTATTTGAAAGACACAATGTAGGATGGGATTGATTCTCTTTTCCCTGGACCTTGGTCATGGAATTGAACTCTACCACCACACCTCATACGTTGTAGTTATTTGTGTTATTAATCATATATTTATCAGCATGTTAAACCCCATGTTCTTTAATAAGGGAATTATTAAGCATATGTGTGTCTGAGAAAGAGAATCTATGTGTCTGGAAAACTTTGTTTTAGATATGAAGTGCCCAGTTATCCAAAAATAATTTGGTTAGCACATGAACCCTGGTTTCTTTCAGCTCAACAGAACCTAGAGGACCAGAGTATTGGGGCTGCAAAATTACTTGTTCAGCACCATGCCGAGCCAACCTTTGTTACATTGTGTCATTCATATTATTTCTTGACATGCAGTGACATGAACAGACAGTGTAAACTGACCCATTTTTTGGATCATCATATAACTATAAATATGGGCATCAAAGAAGGGGCGTGTTCTGGACTGCAACAATTCCATCAAAGTAGGTCTGATGACTAGACTTGCTACCAGCAGAAGACACCTGACCACTGGTTGGCTGTCATTTCATATGACTATCAGGGCTATTACTTACATCATATAACATCAGTGGTCATTAATTGGTTTTGTTTGCCAGCTTTGATGTTAAACAACAGGACTGCAATATACAACAGAAGTAACTACATTGAACAGTACACCCTGCCTATAGCCTATATTAACCTCTAAATCTCTTAGACACAAAAATGAAATAATATTGGCATCTATGTCAGAATTAATTATCTTAACATTAGTTAATGCTAGTAGTAGCCCTTTGGAGATGCAAAGTGCTAGAGAAGTGGTAAGTATTACTATTAACTTGTGACAGAATCTGTGTATGATACAATATGTGCACGTGTTCTCTAAATTACAATACAGACATTGGACCAAATTTATTCCTGACATGAGGAGACACTAATGAGAGTTGTACTTGCTTTCATCAGAGATGAATTTGGCTCCCAGAAACATACACAAAAAGCATATACAATTAGGATGATTATTAAGCTTTGAAACAAACTTTTAAGGTAAGTGATGGATTCTCCATCTCCTGAATTATTCAGATCTAGACTGAATGACTTTCTGGAGGATATGCTTTAGTTAAATACAAGTTATTGGGCTCATTACAAGAGTAAATGGATGCATGAAATTATATGGCCTGTGTTATGCAGGAAGACAAACTAATTGATCTAATGGTCCCTTCTAGTCTTAATGTCAAAATTAAATTGAATAATACTATTTAACATGACAAGCTTCCTTGCTTTTGACTTCATGGTATTTTTCTCCATGTACATTAAGCTTAATGGATTTGGTAAAGAGTCTGCCTTTGCTTTGCACATCCCTCCTTTTACTAGTATGCAAAGCGTGACCTCTCCCTGAAGGAATCCACATATGTCCAACTTCTTGTGTTTTTTTCACTTTTGGATAAAGTTATTAGCCCCTCTGGTCAGGAACTTAGCATTGTTGAGACCTAGAAGTGATGTTACATGTGAGTGGATTATGTTTTCTGTTTTCATGTACAAAGTTCACCGGGGCTTGATCCTCTCCGGGGTGGTGGGGAGCCACACCGGCTCACTACACACCATTGGTTCCGGGGAATTAGTCCGGCCAGGGGGTCTCCCTCGGTAGCCGTTGCTGTAGCCAGCCGAAATGCGGTTAGTCCGGCCCTGGCACAGGGCAGGGCAACACCGCTAAGTCTGGGTTCAGGTCCTCAGTCAGGGCTGAGCAATAGTAGTACATAGTATTAAGCCCAGGCCCCAGGTCAGGGCGGGGCAACAAACGCTGAGTCAGGGGGCTCAGGCCCTCAGGCAGGGCTGAGCAGTAACAACAGTATTAAGCCCAGGCCCTAGGTCAGGGCAGAGCAACAAATGCTGGGTCAGGAGCTCAGGCCCTCAGGTAGGACTGAGTAGTAACCATAGGCTCCAACCTCCTCAGGCCAGGGAGAGGGGGTCTGCCACCCAGGAGTTGGGTGGCAGTGGGGACGCAGACCCTCCCACTCCACTGCATTTCAGCCCGGGGCTCTAGCAGCGGCCAAAGATCCGCTGCTTAGTCAGTGGGGATCCTGGCCGCAACACACTGACATAGGCTCTGGTAGTGCTGCAGCCAGAGTGGGGTCGGCTGCCCCCGAGCTACTTCCACACTCCCCCTCGGGCCCTACATGGGTCCTGGAGTTGGCCTCTGGGGGATCTAGAAGCATGGGTTCTTCGGGGCAGGGGTTGATTGGGAGGCCCAGCAACTCCTCCGGATAGTGGGCGCAGGGTAGATCTGGCAACTCCTCCAGATAGCGGGTGCAAGGCAGGCCCGGCCAATCTGGGCGGCTGCTTTGGGCCACAGGGGTTTCCCAGTCACAGACTCTGCTAGGGACGTCTGCTCTCTCCAGCAGCTGGGGCCCTACTGAGCCCCGAGGGCTGACCTTTATAGTTCCGGGTTGCCGCCTGACCCTCTGAGGGGTGGGCTCAGAGCTCCATAGCTCCGCCCACTCTGGCCTCCGGATGGGCTCGTCACCCTCCGGGACAGTGGGGAGCCACATCGCCTCACTACAATTCATTTTTTGATCCTCTCCTGCTTTGGTTATATCGGCACCAGAACTTTAGTGTTCTCTGTTTGCTGATTAGGGGATGGAATTGACCAGTTCTGCTGTGTAGCCATGGTTGCTGGAGTTCCTGTATACATGTAGTACTATATTTGTTTGTGGAACAGAAGATGTAGTGTTTCTAGAGCAGCATAGCAAGCACCATACTGGATCAGACAGTGGTCCTTTTAGTCGAGAATACTGCCTCCAACCATGCCCAACGGTGCTTCATAAAAAGGTGAACAGAACCATGCAATAAACAGATATGGAATAGCCAGTCCACAGGGAAAGATTTTTTTTCCCCCAATCTCCATTTGTTAGTGTTTGGCTTATACCCTGCAGCATGGGACTTTATATCCCTGCCAAAACTCTTGGGTTTTTCAAATTGTATTTTTAACCCTTATTATTGTATCTCTGGACATTCAAATTCCATATATTAATATCCACTCCTCTTTGGTATTCTGCTTGGCTCTTGGCCTCAATACCTTGTGGCAGTGAATTCTATAGGCTAATTGTGCATTGTGTGGAAAAAATTATGGCCTTTTATCTGTTTTACATTTTCTGCTTTTGCTTCATTGAATGTCCCCTTGTTCTTGTGGCCTGGTCTACACTACGTCTTTAAACCAATTTTAGTAGCGTTAAACCGATTTAACCCTGCACCCGTCCACACAACGAGATCCTTTATATCTATATAAAGGGCTCTTAAAACCAGTTTCTGTACTCCTCCCTGACGAGAGGAGTAGCGCTGAAATCGGTATTACCATATCGGATTAGGGTGGGATGGCGGCAAAATAAGACGTATTGGGCCTCTGCGGGCGGTATCCCACAGTGTGCACCCTTGTGACCGCTTGGAAAGCAATACTGTAAACTTTGATGCATGGCCAGGTAAGACTAGGAAAAGCCCTGCGAACTTTTGATTTTCTTTCCTGTTTGCCCAGTGATTGGAGCTCTACTCAGCATGGGTGGCGATGCATAGCTCCAAATTCAAAAAGAGCCCAGCATGGAACCGTTAGCGGAGATACGGATTGTCGCTGTATTTGGGGCAAATCTGTTCTATCAGAGCTCCGTACAGACACTGAAATGGCCAAGCTATTTGAAAAAAATCTCCAGGTCTATTGATAACAGATCCACAGCCACAGTTGCTGATGTGTGACAAAGCCGTACATCAGAAAAGCAAAGAATGCCACTGCACCCACACCCAACTTCCAGACATAACAAGGAATTTTTGTTGCCCGAAATGCAGGGGGGGCTCCAGGCTCTTTTGGCGAGGGTCCTGAAGTCCTGTCGGAACGGGCGGCATAGCGCATCTGTCGTCCCAATTGCCTGCGCCGCCTTCATTCATCCATTCGGCTGTGGGCAATTGGCAGCAGGGTGCCCTGAGTCCCTCTTGGAGAGATAGGCGACCAGTGCCAAATTGCTGCTAAGAGTGAGAGAGCGAGCAGCGAGTACAGTGCACTATGCCTGGTTAGAGCTGCACCCCTCCCTTGTTGCACGACGCATTGAAGGACAAGTGCCTCTGAACGTTGCCTTGGCCCTTGTTACTCGGGCCGCTCAGCAAGGACTCCCTCATCCCAGTGCCCTGCACTCCACAGAACCCCTCCGCTCCACAAAACTCCCTCCACCGGAGCACAGCCTTGTCTACCTCTGCCCTTACAATGCACCCAAACATGTCCCCTCCAGAGGCCTTCACCCTCATTCGCCCAGCCCTCAACCAGGGCCTGACCCTAGACCTCCTCCCTAGCTTTATACCCCAACCTCTTCGCTCCCGCAGTTCCGTCTTCTACAGCCCTTCTCTTGCACCCAAAACCTCCCACCTTCAACAGTCCTTGCCACCCCTCTCTGCGACCCCAATCTGGGCCTGAACCCTAGACCTTCTTCCCCCCACCCAACTTTTCACTCGCCAGATGCCTTAGGTCAGGGGAGGGGTGGAGTTTTGAGGGGCAGATTTCTGGGTGGTATGTAGGTGGAAATGATTGGCCCACTGGAAGGAGTGGAGGGATCTCAGAGATTAACTAGCGCCCCATTAAGGGTAATTTCGCTGGGTTGAGACCGTGCTTTAAGGGATTTGGAGCAATGCTGGAGAGACTGACGGGCCAGGGGCTGGTGAAGCTGTGTGTGCTCCAAGGGAAGTGGTTGTTGTGTGCTCTGGGTGAACTCAGATGCGGGCGAGTGTGTGTTCTGAAGTTAGTTGGTGTTTTAGTTCATGAGATAAATCTTTACTAACCCCCCAGATTCAAGATGCTCGATAATCTGTCTCTTGGTGCTTACCCTAACCCATCGACCCTATTTGTTTAGACGTATAGATCTGTGGTTCGCCGTTGAATGTTCCCTGCAGTGAAATGAAAAGGAGTAATAAGGAACTATCGTATTGTTACACATCTTTCAGGATCTGCATTTCTTGTGGAATATACTTCTCATTTCATGAATCGAATCATGGAATCTTCCCGACCCATTCTGTTCCATGATGTTCTAGAGAGTTCGCCTGAATGGATGCTGGTTGGCGGGCTTAGAGAGCATGAATTTAAAGCACGCACAGCATTTTCTAATGCAACATGTATAAGACCTAGCCAGGAGCTTGGTCTCCGCAGCTGTTCATCAGTTCCAGCCCTGGCATCTCTGAGAGGACACTCTGTAGTGCTGCAACTGGTCAGGTGGGACACCACACTAACGTAGATGATAGCATGTACTACGCTTTGTTGAAATCACACCATTGTCCTCGGCATTTCATATCGAAAGATCGAGGGAAAAACCCATAGTAGGGAACGCGCTCGAATGCAGACACGTTAGACAACTGCAGAACTAGGGTCATAACACTCAGCCGGGGCTTTGCTGTCCTCGCCGTGTTGTTTTCCATTATTTTAATTCCCCCTCCCCCAACACTGTCAGAAACAACCTTCTCCCCCTCACGAGCGCCAATCCAACCTTCCCCCTCTCCACTACCGCACACTCCATGGGACACCAGCCTAGCTGCGCGTGACTCACCACAGATGGGGGGCTTGTGCTCTGCATCCCTCCTGCAGCTGGGGGGCAGAGGAGCTGAAAGAGGGCGCCCAACTAGCCTGTATAGAGACCTATTCGCCGGCTAGGCGCAATTGAAAGACTTCCCCCTCCCCTCCCTCGCTTTCTTCTCAAGGATCTTCATTAATCTCATCCATGCGGACCATTCAGCACCAGGTGGGCTAAGAGCTACCAACCTTCCTCTCAGCATAGGAAGGGGAACCAGCTCTGGTCACACAGAAGGAGACTCCCCACCTCTGGCTTGCTGCCCTTCTGCACCAGTTAATAATGGCATTTGGGTTTAGTCCTAATGCAACCCACCTTCACCCCTAATCCATCCATGAATCAACGGAGATCAAGAGCTCAGGTTGGGGTTGGGGCACAGAGCGTCGCAATGCGGTTAGTGCACAGCACCTTATATGCAGTGCTGAGTGGATGATGCTGCAAGCTTGTAGTGTTACACCTCTGCTAGAGCACTGTTTTCTTATAGCAAAATAGCTTCTCTGCCAATCATTTTGCCTTGCAAAATCAATTCCAGCTCAGATAGACACCCGAGGGCTCCTTGCTTTACAGAGAGCAGGGCATATTCCACGGATTCTACCAGGCTCTCTCTCACAGCTTGCCTGTCTTGTCAGAAGGGGTCAGGAGGCCCAGAGACACTGCCCCGGACCCCGAAACTCAGTTCTGATGCTCCCCAAACCGCATTGGCTCACTCTCTTCCCTTTGAGACTTCAAACCCTGCCTGGCTTCTGTATGTTGAATAGTGGTTTTCGTCTGTTTCGGTGTTGATTTGCATGTGGGTCCTGTGTTGATTTTGTGCGATGCCTGGCATAGTTTTGTGTGCACTGGTGTGTGTATATTTTGATACAGATTTGTTTTTTTGCTTAGTATTCTTTTGGTTATGTGGTTTTTGTGCTTCCTTGTGTGGGTTTTTGCTGTAATTTTTTTGGTGTGGATTTCTTCTTTGCTATTTTGTTTGGCTTTCCCTTATGCTGTATTGGGCTCTGTTGTGTTGTGTGGGTTTGGTTTTTGTTTATGTCTGTTTGGGCCTGTGCAGTGTGTATTTTCTCTTTCTCTCTGTGAGGTTTGCTCTCTGTTTGTATCTTCATGTGTAATTCACTGGAACTTTTCAAAATCTCCACAGCTTTGCCAATTTTTCAGCAGGAATTTTTCTCCATTAACAAATTCTTCAAGTGTTCCCTACCAGTTTGTGTGACCATCTACCCCCAGTGCGCTATGTCAGTTCTCGGTTCTGATTTCCCGTTTGACCCTTCCCCCTTCGTATTGGGACTGGGAACTAGCCACCAAAACCCCACTAAGTTTTAG
>NC_133772.1:77079555-77094560 GCF_003597395.2 Chelonoidis abingdonii
CCCGCGACACTGTTTTTGCACCATCATGCATTGGGGTCTCAACCCAGAATTCCAATGGGCGGGGGAGACTGCGGGAACTATGGGATAGCTACGGGATAGCTACCCACAGTGCAACGCTCCAGAAATCGACGCTAGGCTCAGTACATGGACGCACACCACCGAATTATTGTGTTTTGTGTGGCCACGTGCACTCGACTTTATACAATCTGTTTTACAAAACCGATTTATGTAAAACCGGAATTATCCTGTAGTGTAGACGTACCCTGTATTATGAGACCTGCAAAGAGAAGGAATTACTTTCTCCAGTCCATTCATTATTTCATATAATGCTTCCATGTCCTCTTTTATTAAACTTCTCTATAAAGTAGACAGTTCCGGTCTTTTCAATTTCTCTTCTAGTTAAGTTTTCCATGCTTCTAATCTTTCTCATTGTGCATCTCTAAACTCCTCGTATTTCTGCTAGGTTCTTTTTTGGACAGTGACCAGAACGGAACACAATATTCCAGGTGGGGGCATACCATTGATTTACATCATCCTGATGTTACATTTTCTGTACTATTCTCGATCTCATTCCTTACACATATTAATTGTTTGTTTGTTTTACTACTGATGCATATTGAGCTGAGATTTTTATTGAGCTATTGTCCACAATGATGGTGAGGTCTTTATCCTGAGCTGTTGCAATTAATTTAGAACCCAGTAGTGTACGTGAGTAGAAAATTACTCCATCCAGGGCGCACTACTTTGCATTTGTTTGTCCCAGTTGATACAATTGCTTGTTAAAGCTGGGTCCCAGACTTCACTCTCATGTAGTAGCATGGATTAATTTAATCAATTTCCTATTGAATAGTTTTGACAGTAATTTCTGAACTGGTTGTATCAATACTGTGATTTCTTATAATGCTTTTGTAGCCATTCTGAAATTCCCTGGTGTATTTAATATGAGGCCTAGCTATGTATAATTAAGGGTGCATTTAATATTTATGACTGTAATAAAATGTTTTTGTTGTTTCCAAGTTGATTTATAGGATTCCTGTGTTGCAGTGTGTGTTTAGTAGGTGAAAGCCCCTTCATAGACCATTTTGCATAGGTGATAACATGATCAGGCCACCAGCATAGGGCTCAGATACTATGGTGATAGGCAACCTTTTAAAGTCCTAGACAAGCATAGCATACCGTAGGCATTTTCTCTGAGTTATTTAGTGAGCGCACGCACACACACACACACAGAGCTCATGAGAAAATATATACCTTGTCTATTACAGAATCCCTGTGGCTTTCATCATGACCCCTATTTTGAGGCACTAAAAAATATTTTGTAGTATCTCTGCGATCATTTCTATAGTGTAGCAGGCAAAGAAAGCTCTGGAGTATTTGCTGCTCTGGATAAACTTGGAAAGCTCTGCTTGTCCCAGCCCGCAGTGATCTACACTGTAAACTTGTGAAGCTCTAAGGCCTGGTCTACACTACGGGTTTAAGCCGATTTTAGTAGCGTTAAACCAATTTAACCCTACACCCATCCACACAACGAGGCCCTTAATATTGATATAAAGGGCTCTTAAAACCGGTTTCTGTACTCCTTCCCGACGAGAGGAGTAGCGCTGAAATCGGTATTACCATATCAGATTAGGGTTAGTGTGGCCGCAAATCGACAGTATTGGCCTCCGGGCGGTATCCCACAGTGCACCACTGTGACCGCTCTGGAAAGCAATCTGAACTTGGATGCACTGGCCAAGTAGACAGGAAAAGCCCTGCGAACTTTTGAATTTCATTTCCTGTTTGCCCAGCGTGTAAAAGTTTGTAGCAGCCTCTGCCTGGTGCGCCGGATTCCTCTGTGTCCTCCGAGGGCTGTCATGGCAGGTACAGCAGCTTGGTGGCGAAACTTCTGGGAACCCAACCAGCTGCCTCCTGACTCCTCCCATGACTCTACCTCCCCGGGAGCCCATTCTCGGGTGTGAAACACCTTGCTCCAGGAACCTCTCCTTGACAAGACCTCTCCTCAGGTCTGTTCCAGCACTATAAGCCGTGTCAGCTGGGTCTGCGTCCAGCGCAAGGAGGATCTTATCTACAAACTCCGCCTGGAACTCGCAGAGCTGGGACAGGGACTTGAGAGGGACGTCAAGGACTCTCATACTATGCTGGTGGCACCTGAGGTCGACAGCCATCTCTGTACCGTGCCCTGAGCGCTGCCTCCGCCCCAGTCAGTAGGGGTCCTGCACCCTAGCCGAGTACCTTTCCCCATTGTTCGTGGGTGCAAGTAGGCACCTTTGGCCGACTCTGACTACGGAGTTTCACGAACCAGGGCACTTCTGAGGTGCTACTAATGCCATCCCATCAAGTCCTCCACTTTCCATTTACGTTGTAGGCAAGGTATGGGCTGTACCCTCAGCATCCTTGGGTCCCATCCATGTAGCCCCCCACTTCATGCTTTTGCACTTTGACGGAGCAACCTGATTTGAATTAGGGCGCCCGCCTACGCCCATCAAGGTCCAGGTATGGTGTTCGGGCACACCCGATCCTGAGCCCACCACTCCGGGCGGGCAAGCGGAAACGCATCTAATGCGCCCACCAGTTGTCCATACTTCAGATATCCTGTATGAACAACTACCTTCCTTCGATCTACCTGCAGGCGCAAACAGTATGACATCTTTCCGGAGGGGCATGTCCCTGCGGCGCGGCCACCGCGGTAAACTAAGAACCCGGAGGCTGGCGGCTTCAGTCTCCCCCAGAGGAGCTGAGCCCTGGGGCCTCCTACGCCTGCCTTCATAGGTGGGTATGTTGCGCAGCGCGCCGTGCCGGGAGGGCTGTCCCATCTCCGATTTTGGGTTTGACGCGCGTTCCGCGCGCTGCGTCGGGTGGGTCTGCTTGGTCCTGTCCCTGAGCTTGGGTCAACTGGCCCGTTATCGTGGCCTCGGGTCCCACATTGATTAGCAGCCATGCTCGTGGGTCCCCTGGTATGGGTGCGGAGGACTGGACACTGGATGTTCCCCTTTTGGGGGGTTCCAGTAGGCCCCCGCTGGTGCGTCCCTATGATGAACTCTCTCTCTGCGCGTGAGGCAGGCCTTGCTTCCTTCGAGACTTCCTCCCTGCCATCCCTGCCCGCACTGTCCACAAATTTTGTTGCGGCAAGTGGCCTGCATGCAGTGCTCGGCGGGTTCTCGGCTTCGTTAGTCTTTCCTCGCAACCACAGCCCTTCATAGTTGTCGGACGGGCACTGCTCATACAGGTGCTCCCAGTAATGAACAGGTCCAATCTAAGTTTCCATCTATCACTCCTGCTTACTGTTGGCTCCGTTAGCCAGTCTGGATACGGGATTGATCCCGGTCGCACGCTGATCGGACTGTCCAGGGATTGTTGATTCCATGTTTTTCCATATCATGTATATTATAAATCGAACTTATTCGGAGCTATCTATCTCGGAGCTCGCCCGAAACTCGCGGGAGCAGGGCCTGTTTGAACAGTTCGTAGGCTCCCCCGCCGCCTCGCCCTTCAGTCGGCTGTACAGCCTCCCGGCCGTTGGAGGTCCGTAAGGGGTGAGAATGCAGATCCTTGTTGGCCAGGGCGCCACCCTTCAGCTCGCAGGCATCTCAATGGCCGTCAGGAAGAGTAATCATGTTCAATCCCCCATCTCTTCTACGCCGGGGCAGCATTGCGCTTATCCAAAGCTTCTGTAGGCTTGGGTCACCCACCTTCACTCCACGCAGCGCCGGGCCTTACCGGCTCCTCAGCTGGCCATCAGGTCTCACGTCCGTCATCGTTACCGCGTTTCTCCTTCTCCTGCAGCTCGTGTTTTACGTTTTCTTTTTTCTCCTCCAGCTCATTGTTTACGCGGATTTCCATTCTCCTCCGGCTCATGTTTACGTTGGGTTCTCCTCATGTGGGTTTTCCTGTCCATGGTTTACGTGGTTCCACCTTCTCCTCCAGCTCTTGGCGTCTCTTAAATCGAGCTCCTCTCCGTCTCAACTTCCTTCCTCTTCCACGGCACGCTTGCTCCACAGCTGTGGAGCGTCGCCGGGAGGATCCCGCTCTGGGGGGTGAGCTTCGCTGCCAGGATCCCCTGCCGGGCCGGGGGGCAAGTGCCCCTGGATTCGCTGGCTCCTCCCCCCTTCCTCTAGGGCTCGGAAGGGGGGTGCTCGGGAAGCCCTATCCGCCCGTCTGACCACCTCTCTCCCGGGGGCACAGGCATGGTGACTGCGCTGCATCTGCCCTGGCTGCATTCCTCAAGACGTCGGTCATCCTTCCGAGCTGGGCAATCAGCTGATCCTGTCGTCCAGTCTCTCCGCCGTGCGCAGCCCCTCTGCTTGGCACAGCTCCGCAGGTCACCATTGCGCCGTGGCGTACATCTTCCTGCTGGCACCACAGGTCGGGGTGCGTCGCGCTTCCCCACGGTTTCCGGGGACCCCTAGTGCACCAGCCTTCTTGAGGTCAACCACCTCCGTCTGCCAGGGTCGACCTGCAGACTCCCGCCCTGGACCGGCTCGCTGCAATTCCCCGGGAGACCCTGTTACTGGCAAGTCCTTCATCACTGCACACACTCCCCCAGGGGTTAATCACCCCTTCCGTTTTTAAAACTGAGGCCTTCCCCAGGTTTTTTCACTTACTGCAGAAGCGCCTCCAGGTGCAGTATCATCCGGCTGCACCAAGCTTTGTCACGGAGTCTGGCCTGCGACGCCTCTCCCTGGGACCCACAGTGACTTTTTATCGGAGCAAGTAAATCAGAAGGTTTAATTGACAGGCAGTAGAAACCCAAGGTATACAGCAGAGCTTGCAGGCACAGTCCGGACGCGCTCCACTAGGAGTTCCTTTCTGGGGGTTCAGGGTGTTGATCCCTAGCTAGGATCCTGGAATTCCTCCCCATTAGCCAAACCCAACTTGGTCCTGCTTCTCCCTTACCTCGGCCGACAAAAACCCTCTTTTCCTTCTTCTCGCCAGCAGCTTCCCCTCCCCCCTGCCGGCTCAATTACAAGCTGACTACTGTCCCTCACTACAGACCTCCCCTGCTTCCGCGTTCCCCACACAGGACGATCCCTAGCTCCATCACACTGGGCTTTGATGGACCTTTGGTTCTGACCAATTGGTGTCTTATTTCTAAGAGCAAATCTTTTGACTTTCTGAGAATTCTTTTTCAGTCAATCACTTACCTATCAGCACAATCAGGAAGGAAGAGCAAGCTGGCAAAACGCGCAAATGCAGGGAGACAGATCCTTGACGCTGTTCAAATTAGCGGCGTCGAGTGTATGGTTAATTGTCGTAGACAAGGGTCAAAGTGTAACCAGGCACCCGTACCACACATCACATCGTTGACTCATAATAAAATCCTAATTATACCATCGGCAGGGAAGACTCCTGCATAACTTTCGGAATTATAATTTGTGAAGGAGACATGAGGGGTGGTTAGTGTGGTTGCTCAGGGGAAGAATTTGCTGAGCTCTAGATTAAGGCGCAACATTAAAGTGGCGCTGCTGATCACTGATATTGAATGGAGCAGTACGCAAGGAAGGGGCGAAGGGTCCCTTTGTGTTAAAATCCATCCACCAAACTGAAGATGATGGTGGGATGAATTCTCTTTCCCTGAATTATTGCCATACAATAAGGCCAAGGATAGGTCCGTTGTGCTAGCGCACTTGGCACAACGTAGTGAAGAGAAACAACTGCCCTGAGAACTTCAGTCTAAATAGCAGACAGACAGAGTGGAGGATGAGTGATTGCCCAAGTATCAACACAGGCAGGTCAATGCGCAGAGTGAGATACAGAACCCAGGTCTTACTCCCTCTGCCCAGGCCTATCCACTAGAGCACGTTTCTCCCAGCTTCAGGCTGCCTGAGCCGCCCTTGAGAAGAGCCATTCCACGGGCTCATTAAAACACTCACAAAGAGCCTTCTTTGACCCCCAGAAAGGTATATAAATGGCAGGTAGTTTAAAAGGTCTCTCTGAAGGTTACGTTGGTTCCCTCCAACATCTTCACACCCTCCTGCCCCACGCTTCATGTTCCTCAAGCTGGAACAGGCTATACTATCAACACCATTAGAAGATTTTTCAAGACTAAGCATGAACTCTTCCAGCAAAGTGCAGCTTGAACGATTCATTCGCTCAGTGCCACCTCTGCTGCCTTCTTTCTGGGCAATAGGAAAGTATTTCACTTTAAAGGGGAAAAGAAATAGAGACCGTGACACTGGTACCTCAAAGTAGCACTCTGGAATCCCCATATTCACCTCTGTTATATAATTGTATGAAAAGTATGAAGTCTTATCTGCTGAAAATTATATCTGTTGGATTGTATGTATTATCATTATATGTGACATTTGATGAAGCATTGCTATAATTATGTTACTGAAATATGTTGTGAGGTTGGGAGTGCCCCACAGCACAACCTTTTACACTGCAACAAAGACACAGCCAGATGTGCTGATGACGCATTAAAAGGAATCCACTCTTGCAGCGGCCACCCAGAGGCTTAATCATGTATGCAGTGAGACTTCTTGACTAGTGGGGACTGCTGATTCCATGTCACAGCAAGATCCTTCCGAGCAAGTGGAAGAAAATATAGAGAGGGAAGTCCATCATCCCTTGGCTCCTCTAACCAAATCAAACACTGGAGAACATCTGGAGGACAAAGACTTGAAATGGGAGAGTTGTTCCAGGCTGGAAATGGAATCGCAGTCTGTGTATTGAGGATTTGTGAGCTGTTGTGTACCATCTGCAGGAGAGGCGCTGCTTGATTCAAATCCTGTTAGTTGTAGAACTAAGAAACAAAATAAGTTGCAGTCTGAAGTAACCAAGTCTGATCTCTAATGCCTGCTACATATAATCACTTAAAATCTTCTGTACTAATAAACCTTTTTTATATTTTACCTAAAACAGTGGTTTTTGGTGAAAGTGCTTGGGAAATGTCACTCAGTTAACAAAGGCTAGTGGGTGTCCATTCCACACTAAGGGAATGGCAAACTACTTAATGAACTTGAGCAGTCCTATCTACAGCCATCCTCTACTCCCCCCTAACTAATAGCTTCTACCACTTCTACTCACAGCTTTCTTTCCTTCCTGTTTTCAAGCACCTAATACTCCATTCTTCTGCTTAATATACAATTGCTACAACCAGGCACTCTGTAGTGCTCGCTCCAATAATCTCTCTCATTGTATGGGCAATCTATAAACATGATCAATTCTATCCCTCAGTGTTCTAGGCTAACCAGCAGAATAATTAGGCAAATTAGTCATCCAAGATAGTTCCCACCTAATTAACAGCCCTTTATTATAACTGCCTGCATTCCAGCTGTTTTAAGTACAGCTGAGGGAATAAAGTCTGTCAGATATTTTACATTGCTGGCTAAAGTAGCCAGATCTCACTGACTCTTTTGCCACAAGTTGGTCATTGACTGAATGTTCCTCCTCCTCACAGAAGGCTTACTTATAATGTTGTAGTAGGAGGAAAGCTTCTTTCACATCTGTCTGAGGCAATATCTAGCTCCAAACCATAGAATCAGCTGTGAATCTCCCAGATCTGTACCCTCTTGCCAATGTAGGACTGTCCTCGCGAAATGCTCAAGTTTCCCACTAGAGTGAACAGCAAACACCTCACTTTGATTAGTTACCAGTTCAATCCCTCCAGGCTTTCCCCTTCTCTGTGAGAAGAGCTGGCGGCACATATAGGCAGTCCTACTAAGGTACATCTACACTACAGGATTATTCATTTTACATACAACCGTTTGTAAAACAGATTATATAAAGTTGAGTGCACGCGCTACACCAAGCACAATAATTCGGTGTGTGCGTCCATGTACGCGAGTTAGCGTCGATTTCTGAGCGTGCATGTGGGTAGCTATCCTGTAGCTATCACCATAGTTCCCACAGTCCCTCCCCGCCCATTGAATTCTGGGTTGAGCCCAATGCATGATGGTGCAAAACAGTGTCTTAGTGATCCTAGTGAAATGTCATCTTCATATCTTTCTTGTGAAGAGCAACGGCAGACAATCATTTTCACGCCCTTTTCCTGGATTGCCCTGGCAGATGCCATATCATGGCAACCATGGAGACGTTTGCCTTTTGTCACTGTACACCGTATGTGTAACTGGATGCCGCTGACAGACGGCCGTACTAAGGCAAGCGCTAATCAGCAGACATTCATTTGCCTTTGAAGGATACAGCAAGACCGGTTTATTGGGCAGTTGTTTGTACCTATCTTGCTGCTGTTATGAGTGATCCTGGCCTGACCTTCGCTGAGGTCGGCTGGGGCGCAAGACAAAAATGTGAATTATACTTCACCAGGTGCATTCTTCCTTTGTTGTATCTAAATATGAGTCAGTTCCGCCCAGAATAATGGGCAAAGCGTACTAGAGACGAGTTACAGAGAGCACAGTGCTCCATGTTCGATCTATCAGAAATGATGAGCTGCATGCCATTCTAGGTGGGTGCCCTGAAACACCCACCCCCGTGCTTTGCTTCCACATCCCTCCTGGCACAACGTCGTCCCCATGAGTAGGTGCCGATAAGGGACAGGCGGGAGCATGTAAGTCGCATCGGTTGGGTCGCCCATTGGTGGGGGTGGAGAAGTGACGCATGCAGGATGGGGACGAGGTTTGGAGCCACTGACTTTTTATAGTGGATGACTAAAATGAGGGGAAGGCAGCTCCACGACTATGGAGTCCAGGGCAGAGACAGAATCTGTTTCTTAACATGAACGCGGGGGTGTACTGATGAGCTCAGCCCCCAGTTGCTATGATAAAGCGAGTTACCAGCCATCTGTACCATCTGCCGGGAATAACCAGGAGTTCCATTCCTATTTTTTAACAGGCGCCTGGCCAACATCCACCTTCAGGCCAGTCAGAGCACTCATGTTGTATATGATAACCAGATATCAGTATATTGTTTGACCATCTGCCATCGGGAGGGGATGCTGGTGTTCAGCGCTGCAGCACTCACCGCTCTACCGCTAGCATGCAGTAGACATAGGGTGACATTGAAAAAAGTCAGAAACATAAATTTTTTTCCCTTCTTTCACAGGGGAGGAGGGTGGGTAAATTGACGAGATAAGACCCTTGAAACTAACCCCGGACATAGTGTTAATGATCCTAACAGGCCGGTTGGGGATGCAGCCAAGATGTCAAATACTTTTTCGGAGACCTGAACGGGACTGTGGGATAGCTGAGTCCCTCAGTACCCTGTCCCTTCTCCATGAGCGCCCATTCAATTTTTTGGCTTTCCGTACGCTTGTCCAGACTGTGCTGTGGACTCTGTATCATGCCTGGAGTTTTTTTCAAATGCCTTTGGCATTTCAATCTTCTGTAACAAGGCTCTGATAGAACAATTTGTCTCCCCATACAGTGACCAGATCCAGTGTCTCCTGTAACTGTCCATGCTCGGAGCCTTTTTTGGATTTGAGACTGCATTGCCACCTGTGCTGATCAGACTCCACGCTGGCAAACAGGAAATGAAAATTCAAAGTTCGCAGGGCCTTTTCTGTCTACTTTGGCCATGCATCCAAGTTCAATGCTTTCCAAGCGTCACAGTGGTGGGCACTGTGGATTAACCGCCCGGAGGCCAATACTGTCGATTTGCGCCTAACACTAACCCTAATTCATAGATATGGTAATTACGGATTTCAACGCACTCCTCTCGCGGGAAAGGGAGTGACGCAGAAACCGGTTTAAGAGCTTTATCACCAATATTAAGGGCCTCGTTGTCGTGGATGGGTCGTAGGGTTAAATTGGTTTAACGTTACTAAATCGCTTAAACCCGTAGTGTAGACCAGGCCTTAGAGCTTCACAAGTTTACGTGTAGATCACCTGCGGGCTGGACAAGCAGAGCTTCCAAGTTTTATCCAGAGCAGCAAATCTCAGATGCTTCTTTGCCTGCTACAAACTATAGAAATTGATCGCAGAGATACTACAAAAATATTTGTTAGTGCCTTCAAAATAGGGTCATGATGAAAGCCACACAGGGATTCTGTAAGTTAGACGGAGGTAATATTTTAATCTCTCTCACAACAACAACGGATCTTAAATTCAGATATAATAGAGTTGAAAGGGGGCGGGAAGGAAGGAAAAGAGAGAGATAAAATATATACCTTGTCTATACAGAATCCCTGTGGCTTTCATCATGACCTATTTTTTGAGGCACTAAAATATTTTGTAGTAACTCTCTGCGATCATTTCTATAGTGTAGCAGGCAAAGAAAGCTCTGGAGTATTGCGCCTGGATAATTGGAAGATCTGCTGTCCCAGCCCGCAGTGATCTACACTGTAAACTTGGTGAAAGCTCTAAGGCTGGTCTACCACAGGGTTTAAGGCCGATTTAGTAGCGTAAACAAATTAAGCCCCTAACACCCATCCACAAAGAGGCCCTTAATATTGATATAAAGGGCTCTTAAAACCGGTTTTCTTACTCCTTCCGCGAGAGGAGTAGGCGCTGAAATCGTATTACGCAATCAGATTAGGGTTAGTGTGGCCGCAAATCGACAGATTGGCCTCCGGCGGTCTCCCACAGTGCACACTGTGACCGCTCTGGAAGCATCTGAACTTGCGATGCACTGGCCAACGTAGACGGAAAACCCTGCGAACTTTTTGAATTTCATTCCTGTTTTGCCAGGTGGAGCTTCTGATCAGCACAGGTGGCAATGCCAGTCTCAATCCAAAAAGACGCTCAGCATGGACAGTACAGGAGACACTGGATCTTGGTCACTGTATGGGGCCGACAAATCTGTTCTATCAGAGCTCTGTTTACAGAAGATGACCATGCAAAGCATTTGAAAAAAACTCCCAGGCTATGATACAGAGTCCCAGCACAGTGCTGTGTACAAGCGTTACGGAATAGCCAAAAAAATTGAATGGGCGCTCGGATGGAGGAAGGGACAGGGTAGCTGCAGGACTCCAGGCTATCCCAAAGTCCCCCGCAGTCCCCGAAAAGTATTGGGCATTCTTGGCTGGCTCCCAATGCCTGTAGGGTCAAACAACAATTGTACGGGGTAGTTCAGGGTCTTAATCTAGGTCAATTTACCACCCCTCCTGTGAAAGAAAGGAAAAATTGTTTCTTGAACTTTTTTCAATGTCACCCGCTATGTCTACTGCATGCTGCTGTAGACGGGGTGCTGCAGCGCTGAACACCAGCATTCCCTTCCAAGATGGCAGATGGTACAATATGACTGATATCTGGCTTTATCATCATCCCCATGAAGTGCTCCTGACTGGCCTGAGGTGATGTTGGCCAGGGCCTTGGGTAAATAGGATGACTCCCGGTTATTCCCGGCAGATGGTAAGAATGCTGGTAAACCGTCTTTATCATCAGCAACTGGGGCGAGCTCCATCCAAGTACCCCCGCTTCATGTCTAAAGAAACAGATTTGTTCTGCCTGACTAATGCATCGCAGTGGGAGGCTGCCTTCCCCTATTTTAATCTCACTAAAAAGTCAGTGCCATCTATTCCTGCATTCTCCTACACTTCATCACACAAATGGGGGGACCCTGTAATGGTAGCCCAGGAGGGATGTGGGAAGAGGGAAGCAACCGGGGGGTTGTTGCAGGGGACCCGCTAGAAGGCATGCAGCTCATCATTTCTGCAGGATCTGAATGGAGCAGCTGTGCCTCTCTGGTACACTCGTTCTCTAGTACGCTGGCCCATATTCTAAGGCAGGACTGACTCTATATTTAGATACAACATAAAGGAGAGAGACCTGGGCCATTATTCCCATTTTTGTCTTGCGCCCCCACCGACCTCAGCGAAGGTCAGCCAGGAGCACTCATAAGCAGGCAGATGGGTACAGAACAACTGATAACCGTCTCTGGCTATCTGCAAAAAGGCAAATGAATGCTGCTGTGTAGCGCTCGTACTGCCTCTGTCAGCGGCATCCAGTACACATACGGTGACAGTGACAAAGGCAAACGGAGCTTCCATGGTTGCCATGATCTATGGCATCTGCCAGGGCAATCCAGGGAAAAAGGGCGTGAAATGATTGTCTGCCGTTGCTTTCACAGAGAAAGGAATGAATGATGACATTTACCTAGGATCACCTAAGACACTGTTTTTGCACCATCATGCATTGGGGTCTCAACCCAGAATTCCAATGGGCGGGGGAGACTGTGGGAACTATGGGATAGCTACAGGATAGCTACCCACAGTGCAACGCTCCAGAAATCGACGCTAACCTCGGTACATGGACGCACACCACCGAATTATTGTGCTTTGTGTAGCCGCGTGCACTCAACTTTATTAAATCTGTTTTACAAAACTGGTTTATGTAAAATTGGAATAATCCTGTAGTGTAGATGTACCTTAAGTGACTGCCTATATGGTGCCGCCAGCTCTTCTCACAGAAAGGGGAAAGCCTGGGGGATTGACACTGGTAACTAATCAAAGTGAGGGTGTTTGCTGTTCCACTCTAGCTGGGAAACTTAGAGCATTTACAGGAGGACAGTTCCTACATTGGCAAGAGGGTACAGATCTGGGAGATTCACAGCTGATTTCTATGGTTTGGAGCTAGATTATTGCCTCAGACAGATGGAAAGAAGCTTTCCCTCCTACTACAACTTAAAGTAAGGCCTTCTGTTGAGGAGGAGGAACATTCAAGTCAATGACACAACTTGTGCAAAAGAGTCAGTTGATCTGGCTACTTTAGCCAGCAATGTAAAATATCTGACAGACTTTAGTTCCCTTCAGCTGTACTTAAAAACAGCTGGAATGCAGGCAGTTTATTAATAAAGGGGTCTGTTAATTAGGTGGGACTACTTGGATTGACTAATTTGCCTAATTATTCTAGCCTGGTTAGCCTAGAACACTGAGGGATAGAATTGATCATGTTTATAGTTGCCCATAACAATGAGAGAGATTATGGAGCGAGCACTACAGGTGTCCTGGTTGGTAGCAATTGTATATTAAGCAGAAGAATGGAGGTATTAGGTGCTTTGAAAACAGGGAAGGAAAGAGAAGCTGTGAGTTAGAGGTGGTAGAAGCTATAAGTTAGGGGGAAAGGTAGAGAGGATGGCTGTAGATAGGGACTGCTCAAGTTCATTAAGTAGTTTGCCATTCCCTTAGTGTGGAATGGACACACACTAGCCTTTGTTAACTGAGTTGACATTTCCCAAGCACTTCAACCAAAACACACTGTTTTAGGTAAAATATAAAAAAAGGTTTATTAAGTACAGGAAGATTTTAAGTGATTATATGTAGCAGGCATAGAGATCAGACTTGGTTACTTCAGACTGCAAACTTATTTTTGTTTCTTAGTTCTACAAACTAAGCAGGATTTGAATCAAGCAGCGCCTCATCCTGCAGATGGTACAAACAGCTCACAAATCCTCAATACACAGACTGGATTCCATTTCCAGCCTGGAACAACCCTTCCCCATTTCAAAGTCTTTGTCCTCCAGATGTTCCTCCAGGTGTTGATTTGGGGTTAGGGAGGCCAAGGGATGATGGCACTTCCCCTCTTCTATATTTTCTTCCAGCTTGCTGGAAGGATCTTTGCTGTGACATGGGAATCAGGCAGTCCCCACTAGTCAAGAAGTCTCCACTGCATACATGATTTAAGCCTCTGGGATGGCCGCTGCAAGAGTGGATTCCTTTTAATGCGTCATCAGCACATCTGGCTGGTCCTTTGTTGCAGTTAAAAGGTTGGCTGTGGGCATCTCCCAACCTCACAACATATTTCAGTAACATATATAGCAATGCTTCATAATGTCACATATAATGATAATACATACAATCCAACAAGATATTAATTTTCAGCAGATCAAGACTTTCATACTTTTCATACAATTATATAACAGAGGTGAATATGGGGATTCCAGAGTGCTACTTTGAGGTACCGAGTGTCACGGTCTCTATTTCTTTTCCCCTTTAAAGTGAAATACTTTCCTATTGCCCAGAAAGAAGGCAGCAGAGGTGGCACTGAGCGAAGTGAATTCGTTGAAGCTGCACTTTGCTGGAAGAGTTCATGCTTTAGTTCTTGAAAAATCTTCTAATGGTGTTGATAGTATAGCACTGTATCCAGCTTGAGGAACATGAAGCGTGGGGCAGGGAGGGTGTGAAGATGTTGGAGGGGAACCAACGTAATCCTTCAGAGAGACCTTTTTTAAACTACCTGCCATTTGATACCTTTCTGGGGGTCAAAAATGGCTCTTTGTGAGTGTTTTAATGAGCCCGTGGAATGGCTCTTCTCAAGGGCGGCTCAGTGCACCCTGAAGTGGAGAAACGTGCTCTAGTGGATAGGCCTGGGCAGAGGGAGTCAGACCTGGGTTCTGTATCTCACTCTGCCATTGACCTGCTGTGTGAACTTGGGCAAATCACTTCACCTCCCACTCTCTGTCTGTCTTGTCTATTTAGACTGCAAGTTCTTCAGGGCAGTTGTTTTCTCTCACTATCTGTGTGCACAGTGCCTAGCACAACGGGACCCTGATCCTGGCCTATTGTAATGCAAATAATTCAGGGAAAGAGAATTCATCCCACCCATCTTTCAGTTTGGTGGTGGAATTTTAACCAGGGACCCTCCTGCCCCTTCCTGCTTACTGCCCATTTCTATATCAGTGATCAGCCAGCTCCACTTTAATGTTGCTCCCTTTAATTTCTAGAGTCTAGAAATTCTTTTCCCCTTGAGCAACCACTACTTAACCACCCCCTCACTTCTCCTTCACAAAATTATAATTCCAAAGTTATGCAGGAGTCTTCCCTTGCCCCGATGGTATAATTAGGATTTTAATTAAATTTCTCAAGATGTATGTGTGGTAGGCTGGTTACCCCCCTTTGTTCCAAACGACAATTGTGAAAGCTCCTCATTCTCCTCCTCCTGCATTTGCGGCTTTTTTGGCCAGGCAGGGACTTGCCTCTTCCTTTTCCTCTGATTGTGCTGTAGGTAAGTGAGTTTGACTGGAAAAGAATTCCTCAGAAAGTCAAAAATTTGCTTCTTAGAACATAAGAACAGCCATATTGGGTCAGACCAAAGGTCCATCAAGCCCAGTGTGATGGAGTAGGGACTGTCTGTGTGGGGAACGGGAAAGCAGGGGATGTCTGTAGGTGAGGG
>NC_133772.1:77094660-77172781 GCF_003597395.2 Chelonoidis abingdonii
GGGAGCCAATTTAGAAAGCGCCTAGAGTGACTGGCAACTAAGGCGGTAGCTCACTAGTACCAAGCAAATTAGTTTAATATATAAAGAACAAAATTCGCAGCAATAGATGAACATAATTTGTTGGAATAGTCAACATGGTTTTGTAAAGGGAAATAATCCCACCATTACTAGAATCTTTAGGGGGACAAGGAAATTCAGTGGATATAGATGTATTTAGATTTCTGAAAGCCATTTTGGGAACAAAGGGCCAAAAAAAAAAACAAAAAAAGGACCTTAAAGAAAATAAGGTCATGGGATAAGAGGGAAGTCTCTCATGATTAGTATGGTAAGAAGATAGCACAAAGGGTAGGAATAAATTGTCAGTTTCAAAGAGAGTGGTAACAGTGTGTCCACAGGGATCTGTACTGGGCCAGCTTTTAACATATTCATAATATCTGGAAAAGGGGGTATCCAGGAGGTGGCAAAATTGCAGATGATCAATACTCAATAGTTTAAGTCCCGGAGAGCTGGGAAGAGCTACAAAAGGTTCACAAAACTAAGTGAGTGGGCAACAAAATGCGATGAATTAATGTGAATAAATGCAAAGTAGCACATTGGAAAATATAATCCTACTAATACTATACAATGTGGGGTCTAATTAGCTTGTTCACTCAAGAAGATTGGAGTGATTTGGCATTTTCCTGAAACACATTCATGGCAGCAGCAGTCAAAAGAGGAACAAATTGGGAATATGAAAGAAAGGGGAGTAAAAGAAGAAGAATATAGTATTGCTTTTATAAATCCATGTATGCCCACACCTTTTAATACTCATGCAGATACTCACCATCACAAAAAAGATTAATAGAATTGGAAAAAGGTTCAGAAAGGGAAACAAAAATGATTGGGGTATGAAAGGCTCCATATGAGAAGGAGATTATAAAACTGGGATTTTCATCTTGGAAGAGGTGTAAGGAAGAATATGAATAGAGGTCATAAATCATAGTGGTCAGAAGAATAAATAAGGAAGTGATTACTCCTCTCATAGGCAGAACAAGGGTCACCAAAAAGTTAATAGGTCCAGAGTTAAAAGATAAACAAGAAAAGTTTCACACAATGCATGTCACTCGAACTCTTGACCAAGGTTTTGTGAAGAACACGTAAAGGTTCAAAGAAGTAGATATATCATAGAATCAGGTATCAATGTTTACCAGGATGGACAGAAATGCTACTCGTGCCAGAAGCTGGATTTGGATGTACAGGGCATGATCACTGAACACAGTTTGTTTCATACCTTTGGGCCAGGCCATTGGCACTGCTCAGAGGAAAGATGTTACACGGAGTCTGGCCTGCACCCTTTCCTGGACCGCACAGTGACTTTTCAGCAGTACAAAACAGAAGGTTAATTGACAGAGGACACGGTAAGCAGAGCGCAGGCAGCGGACCTCCATAGATCTTCAGGGGTTCGGGCTTGATACCAGCGAGAATCACTTTCTCCCAACATAGCCAAACCAACTGTCCTGCTCTCTCCTCGCGAAAAGTAACCAACAAAAAAAAAAAAAAAAAAGAAAAAAAAAAAAACAAAAAAGAAAAAAGAAGAAAAAATATACACCTTTGTCTTCTCCTCGCAGATGGCTGAACTCCCCGCGCTCACTTAAAAAAGTACACTGTCCCTCACTACACCATACCCGGCTTCCCGTTCCCACACAGCACAGCCCTACTCATCACACTACCCCTTCGGATGAACTGAGCGGTCCTATGCCCAGGAACCTGGAAGTTCAGGGCCACTCACAAGGGACAAAAAGACGTAGCCCGAGAGAATTGCAGTTGGTCTTCTTCAACATGGCGAGTCGATAAGATCAATACGACATGCGAGGAGCAGCTCACACGTCGAGAGCTTAGCGGTATGCTAGTTGCGACATCAGGTAGAGATATGAGTAGATATGTGAGCGGTCAGCGGTGAAGTTGAGCACAAAGCAGAGCATCTGGCTCAGCTTTAAGGCCCACATGGATCATTCCTTTCGATGGCCGGAGATATTTGCTCCCGCGGTAGCAGTCTATACTCAGGTACAACGGGGGTGTCTTCCCTTCATCATCCTGCCATTATACACCAGCCTGCAGTGTTGAGCATCGGTGAACCCAATAAGGTTGGTCAAATCTGGTTACAAATGGGCACTGACAGAGCCTCTATAGCGCCGGGACAAGCCCGACGGCTCGGTCAGATACCATTGTCTGGCTTCCCCTTTTTGACAGTTCAGTGAGGGGACCGGCTATGAGTTGTAAATGTGGGCATAACAACTTCGATAGTACCCCGCCATGCCAATAGGCTGACTGCTCTTGTTGGGGAGCAGGCAGTCTCTGATACCTCCACTTGGGTTCTGGCTAGGCAGCGCTCCCACCGCGATGGCGCCAGGTAAAGATACTTCACAACATACCGGACTTGCTCTAGCTTTACGGTTACCCCACTCCAAATTCGTTAGGACTTGTAACCTGGGACACCATGGTTCCTACAGGTCTGGCGAAAGAGGCAGATGTCTCAATATGAGGCCCGGCAAATTCATCCCCTCAGTACTGATCACCAACGTGGAAAGGTGCGGCGCTCCTGAGAAGGGCAGGGTCATGAAACTCGTAGCCCCAGAGGGTGATTAAAGGCGCGAATTTCAGCTGGACATCGCGTCCGGCACTATGCATTAGCCTTGTAAGATCATGGTGGGAGGTACCGAGCCACTCCAGCTTGTCTAGGACGTCAGATGGGATGGGTAGGCATCAGATACGGTGATGATTGACTCGATAGTCACAGAAGAATGACCATCTCTGGGAACACACACTGGCGAGCCAAGGCTGAGACTGCTGATCACCAAGCCAGCATTCGATACCTTCCAGGATCCTGGAGTTTTAACAGTGACCGAAAAGGAAGCACTTATAGGGGAAAAGTTGGCCCATCTCCACCTGTGGACAGTCAATTATGCGTCCAGGCTGTTGAAAACCAGGTGTGGGACAGAGCAGCACCCTGATCTCAGCGTGCTGGCTGGCTCGCTGATCAGAGAGGGAATTGCTCGGGGAACTTTTAGCCCAGGAAAGAGATCACAAAGGTCATCTGACTGCCTCCAGTGCCAACACGAACAACACATTCCTGTAGAAAGGTTCATCATGTCACATGGTACCCGACGTGATGTGCCGGAGTTGACAGACTACAATCGGTGTAACCATTCAGTAGCATATAGATAACCTTGAGGTCCCGCAGGCGGCTGATTTGTTTTCCTCACAGGGAAGAAAATCACTATCCGGTGGAAAAGGCTCGCCGGCCGTGCGTCAACAGACTCTCTTCTCTGGGTCGGCAGATTCCGGCGCCCATGAGTCGCCAGTTTCCCGGAGGTCAGGACATACTCCACATGGTTTTTGACTCTCCTCGGGAGTGGCCTCCCTCCCATTCATATAGTCGGCCCTTCTCGCCTTCCATACAACAGTCGAAAGGCGAAACCGGTAGACTCCTGGGGTACTCTGTACGGAAAGCAGGGAGAGTAAGTATGTCCCAATCTGCGGGTGCGGTAATGTTGCATCATCTTCAGCGTCCCGTGAACTTTCCAGCCGTTGGACGGGGGTGTACGCTGAAGGCTTGCTGCACCACATTTCTGCTAGACGAGAGGGTGAATGAATGACCCGATCGTTAGACCCTTGGACCCCCGGCTGAATCGTCAGCAGCGCTCGCACGTGTTGCTTCGTAGAGGAAAGGCCACGCTGGGGTAGCGAGTGGAAAACCATCACCACCAGATGTATCTTCCCGACGGTCATCTTGCTGAGAGGTCACTATGTCTGGCACCTCTGAAAAGTTCTTCTATGTGGAAGGCAAGCGCTTCCTCTTGTCGGGCCCCTCACCGGCAGGATCAGATTGGCAGACTGTCGGACTGGGTAAAGCCCGGCATAAAGTTCTGTAGACTTGCTGGTGCGCGGATCTGGGTGCGAGAGGGAGCTGCAGGTACAGCACTTGTGGGAAACTTCGGGAACACAAACTGCCCTGACCCCATGACTACCCTGGGCCCATTCTGTACAGGAACCATCTCAACAGGAACTCTCTTGCAACCTCTCTCAGGCTCGTTCGCACAAGTCAGCCTGGTCTGCTTCCGCAAAGGAGGATCTTTCGACCCTGGAATACAGCAGCGGGACAGGATGGGGACAGCTCTCCTGTGCTGCCGAGGCGCAGCTCGAGCTCCTTGGTCCGCCCCCCAGGTTAGGGCTGCACCTTCAGACGTACTCCCATTGCGGGAGGCAGTGCCTTGCGATCTGATAGAGTCACGCCAGGCAACTCTGAGTGCTACGCAGTCTCAAGGTCCCTCCCACTTACAGTCTGTGGCAATATGGGGTACCCCACATCCTTGGCTCCTTGGCCCACTTCAGTGCACTCTGCACGGCACTGAATGGGGTCGCCGCCCATAAGGTCAGGAGTGTCGGCACCCCGATTGAGCCACACTCGGGCCGGGCAGAGCGCACATCTGCCCGTGTCCGTACCGTGACTCCTTTCGCATCCTACATCCAGGGAAACAATGCATTTTGGAAGGGCACGCGCCACCGGCTAAACTAAACGCGAGGGCGCTCTCAGCCCCAGAGGGCACATGGCCTCCTCCTCCTTCATAGGTGGATGTGCGCACCTTCACGGAGGGTACCATCTTCCGATGGGTTTTCCAGTCACCTCTGCGGTTGGGGTCTGCTTGGTCTGTCTGAGCTTGGGCACTGCCGTATGTGCTCGTTGGCAATGATAGGAAGCCATGTCTCGTGGTCTGGAGGTCACATTAGCTATCCTCCAGTCATTTGGTACAGAAGCTAATTTAAATGATAGGTTACAGATGACAGTTAGTAGTCCTGCAATTTCCCATTTGAGTTCCTTCAGAATTCTTGGGTGAATCCATCAAGTCCTGGACACTTATTACTGTTTAGTTTATCAGTTTGTTCCAAAAACTCCTCTAATGACACTTCAGTATGGGACAGTTCCTCAGATCTGTCACCCAAAAAGAATGGCTCAGATTTGGGAATCTCCCTCACATCCTCAACAGTGAATACTGATGCAAAGAATTCATTTAGTTTCTCAGCAATGGCCTTATTGTCTTTGAGTGCTCCTTTAGCATCTCGATCATCCAGTGGCCCCACTGGTTTTTCAGCAGGCTTCCTGCTTCTGATGTATTTTAAAAAGATTTTGCTATTACTTTTGGAGTCTTTAAATAGCTGTTATCCAAATTCTTTTTTGGTCTTTCTAATTATATTTTTACACTTCATTTGCCAGAGTTTTTGCTCTTTTCTATTTTCCTCATAAGGATTTATCTTCCACTTTTTAAAGGATGCCTTTTTGCCTCTCACTGCTTCTTTTACTTTGTTGTTTAACCACAGTAGCTCTTCTTTGGTTCTCTTACTATGTTTTTTTAAATTGGGGTATACATTTAAGTTGAGCCGCTATTATGGTGTCTTTAAAATCAACTCTGTCTTCTTAATCAACTCTGTGGATTTCTGTATCCTGCACAAGCCAGGAGAAGATACCTCACTGCTCAGGGGGCAGAAGCACTGGAAAAGATCAATAATAAAGACTGCAACAGCAGGGCCGGCTCCAGGCAATCTGCAAGGGGTGGCAGTTCCTGTTGTTTCGCCCCCAAGCAGCGCGCCGAATTGCTGCTGCGGATGGCGGGGGCAGTCCATGTGCCCTTAGGTCAGCAGGCGTGTTTCTGCGGTGGCAGCAATTCATCAGCAGCTTCTGTGGCGGCTTCAGCTAAACATAGAAGCTGCTGCCAAATTGCCACCGCCGCGGAAACGTGCCTGCCACCCTAAGGCCACACGGACCGCCCCTGCTGTCCGCGGCGGCAATTTGGTGCCCTGCTTGGGGTGGCGAAAACTGTAGAGCCGGCCCTGTGCAACAGTCACTGTGTCCTTCACACACGTCAGACCCCATAATAACCATTATTTTCAAGGTTTTGCACAGTCAACAGAAAACTCATGCCTGTTATGGTAACTGTAAATCTCACATTGCAATGGTGCCCATTCCCTCCCCTCATCAATAGAATCATGAAGCAGTGGGAGGGAGTATCAATATCTCCTGGTTGTTTTTGTTTTCCCTACCATTACACCTGTGTCGTGAGGTTGTTATTGTAGGACTGGGTGGGTCAGAAGACTGGTAAAGAGATATGGAGCTTTTCACCTTTAGGTCACTGAGAGAGTGACTGAAACCTGTCATCCTTTCCTGGCCTCGGTGAAATAGTCTGGGTGAGCTCACCCGAGTTCCTAATAGCCGGGTGTCTACACCACAAAGCTCCCACCATAAAGGGCATTAAATGCCCCTTTCTGGGCAGTTTCAGCAGAGAGGGCAAGGACAGAATGGGAATGGGGACTATATTACATATCTCCTCTGTATTACATATCCTCCTGTAGCACTGATGCCAGCAGGACAGGGTTTATTCCTGAGGAAATTCTGTGCCAAAAAATTAAAAATTCTGCACACAATATTTTAAAATTTTGCAAAATTCTGAATACTTTATTTTTCAAAATAACACAATATAATCATGATAATTTCAATTATTTTGGTAATCTATTTCAAAATACCTGTCAGCAACTATGTAACAATACAGACAACAAAAAAGATTCAGAAAATGTTTTTTGACAAATAGATCCCTTACTAGGCATATAAATACAGAACTTTTTAGTAATAATTCATGTAAACTGCAATACAGAAATGTATTTCCCACACCCCTCAGAAGCAGAGCAAAGACTTGGGGAGTCAGGGGTAACAGAGGAGCTGAGAGAGAGGGAAGGAGCCTGGGACTGATCCTGGAGGGTTGTGGGCACATCTGCCCCTGTCCCCATGTGTCCTTGCAATCCCATTCAACCACCTTCCATCCCCCTATGTGGCCCTGTACTCCCTTCCCCCCCTGTTCGCATGTGGCCCTGCACTCCCACTCAGCTCCCACTCCAGGCTGTCCTCATCCACTAGCTTTTCTGAACTCCAGCCTGTGACACACCCCCAGCAGCCCCATGTGCCCAACACTGACTGTCCCCGCCCCCCATATCACACGCCTCCTGATCTGGCCCAATGGGAAGGGTGCTGTGAGGAACACAGCCTCTTCTCTTCCTGATCTGCAGCTTCTGATGTCACAACAGCCCTTTGTGGGCAAAAGGCATAACTGCAGCATTTCTCCAGCAGAATGTATTTTCTGCAGAGAAAATAAAAAATTCTGGGCAGGACATGAATTCTGTATGTGTGCTGTGGCACAGAATTCCCCCAGGAGTAAGGGTTGAGATATATTCTTAGGGCAGTGGTGGAAGGAATGCTTGTATAGGTGCTATCTGCACTGTAATTTGCTTGTGGATAAAAAGAGGACTTCAGACTCCAACTGTATTGGTATAGTATCTGGCTAACATGCAGAGCTGGGAGTCATATTAGAGCTGTGTTTTCAGTTCTACCACAGGCCTTCTGTATGACCTTGGGCCATTGTTTGACTTCTCTGGGGCAGATCCTCAGATGGTGTAAATTGTTATAGCTCCACTGACTTCTGTGTTTATTTTCTAAGCTGCAGTATGGGAGCTAGGAGGATCCATTCATGCTTATAAGGTTCTTTATGACCCTTGAAGGGGAAGTTTTAGAGATGACCAAAACTAGTGACACATCTGATCATTATGAATCTCCTGGAAACATACCATCAACTACAGATGGTACTCCTGGGGATGGCATCAGAACAGCAACTTTGCAGTTTATTCTGCTGTTATGTCATTTGGTAGCAGTATTTTTGGCAATGATGGAAAGCAAGACAGCAGTTTGAATGAGTGAAGTTTATAGACGGGGGGAAGGTGATGGTACTTTTCCTGACCTCCTTCCTTCTGAGTGCCTTTGTATCTGGGGCTGTGGAGCTTTCCTGCTTCGGTTACACCCCAGGAGCATTTTGGTCATTCTCCATCCATGAAATATCAGAGACAAGTGCAGTAATACCTGTCAGATGATGACATCTGATAGGAAATCAGTGTTCCATGCACAAAAGCGAACAGAACGAGGAATGTGACAAAGCCCATTGAAATGGAAACCAACTGAAGAAAATAAACTAGGAGGAAGGAATAACCTGTCAATGAACCCAAACCTAGTGGAAAAGCACCAGAGATGATCTGCTAAGTGAGAACAATGCATCATCTGCATAGCCAGATCCACATGGTGACCTTCTAAACTTTGGACTGCTCTAAATACACTGGGTATGCCCAGCAAATGTTGCTCCAGCCCATTGTGATGGCACACCTGATGTACAGGCCACTATTCCATTCATGTCTGGGGAACATCAGCTTAAAACAGCAGTGTAAACTTTGCAGACTGAGGAATGGAATGGAATGGAACGTGCACTGAATGGAACACCCAGCAGGAATGCAAGCAATCACAAGGAAGGAAAGAGAATGAGAAGCTGATGTGGATTGAATGAATAAATGCATCAAGTCTAATATTGGATGTGGCACTCACCTTATCAGGCTGCCAGTTTCAGGTGAAAGTCTGAATTTAGCTGCACTAGTTCCAAACCTGAGAATGTTGGAGATTGTGTTTGGTAGACATTGCATCTCAGGGCAAGCACCATCCCATTGCAATTGGACTAGAAGCATGGAGACGGGTGAGCATTAGGAAGTTCACATATGTTGTGGTTAGAACCCAGACCCAAATTTCTGAGGGATTATCCAGCCCACTAATTACCCCCAAGGAGTTGACAATCATGCTGTGTAAAATGGATGAATTGTCATCCCTTACTGAGGAAAGGGGAATCCTTATATGCTTTCTCATGAACTGGGCAGGAGGGAAGCAGGCTGCAGAGTTTTTCTAAGTATGATCACACTTCTCTCTCCAACGCCCCACCCTTGCTCTGGGAATTCTTGCCTCAAGGCCATTATTTAACATTTGCTGTTTAATGTAATCTAAGTTCTACCTTTGGAATAACATGGGCTCTGATGTCATGAACTAAATTTCTTGCTTTTATAGCTAACTTCCCTGGAGGTTTCTGAGGATTTCTTGTTGGCTTGGATTCTGTTTCACTGTTTTTGTTGTTCTATATGTATTTATTTTACAGCCTGGGCCAATTTTTGGTAGAAATGCCTGTTTCCTCATCTGTAAGAAGAGAATGTTGTGAAGAGTTATTAGAGTTTGTAAAGTGCTTTAAAGACACAAAGCACTAAGTATCCGCATATCATGTTCGTAATGGCTTCCTCCTCAATGACTGATCCCTGCCTTGTGTCTCTACCCAATGCTGTATAGTTTCTAGCCTTTTACTTGGCATAGTGAGCATTTTTCATATAACCTTTCTTGTGCCCAATTACAGAATTCCTCTACTTATCTCACATTCTACATCCTCCTCATGCGTTTCTAAGTGCCTTGGTGTGGCTTGTGACATTTGCCTTCAGTGACATTGCCTAGATACTAAATCATGTCAGCTCCCAGACAGTGACCTAACATTTTAAAAGCCTGACATGCCATACTGGTACAGGTTCCCGGAAGTTAGGTTTTGTAACAAGCTTAGAAATCCTGTAATCCTGGGAAGATTCCAGACCCAGGACAATGAGAGAAGAGACATTCTCCAAAAGAATCCAATTCTATTTAAACTAGAGCTGGTAAGAAAATGGAGATACATTTCTTGTTCAAATTTCATCCTTTTTTGTCAAAATTTGAAAATTTCAGTTCAACCATTTTTAACCAGCTCTACTTTAAACTGAGCCTGGTGCCTGCTGGATCAGGCAATTGAGAGTCTAACCAGGACTCTGTAGGACATCCATGCAGTGCAGTCATGTTCAATAAAACTGTATCCTACCATCAGCATTATTATCCTCCAAATCTGTAAACCTTCTGAGTTCACACAGTCAGCTCCTTTGTGGTCCTCGTCTGTCACTAAGGACAAGTCTACAGTATAAACTTACATTGGTATATCTACATCACTCAGGGGTGTGAAAATTCTACACTCCTTAAGCAATGTAGTTCTACTTTCCTAATGCTCTGTGTAAAAAGTGCTGTCAATGGGCAGACTTATTCCATCAACATAGCTACTGCTTAGGTGGAGTACCTACACTGATGGGAGAAGTACTCCCATCGGCGTTGGTAGCATCTTCACTGAAGCACTGCATCACCACAGCATTTTCGAGTAGACCTGCCCGCAGAGCGAGGAACCCATGAGATGCTGTAGTTTCTCCTGTTTATTTCACTTTGCAATCGCTTCTTATTGCTGTCTGCCCCCTCCAAAATAAAGGCCACCCCTGTCAGCTTCTTGAGAGGTTTAATTTTTCTTTCTGCCCTGGTTCCTGTGGAGACATATAGCTTGATTTAAAAGAGACTGGCAACATCATCCAAGGATTACGGGGCATGATACAGTTTCCAAAACAACTCCAAGGACACCCCTTCCCACCTGCAAAAACTGAATGGCGTTAGCGAGACAGACTGCCTGCTAACCAGCTGTGCTCTTCTCTGGCCTCATCTAGAAGGACTCTGCTCTCTGTTTACTCAAAGGATCCCTTCCCCGTGTCTTTCCATTATTGCTCTAAGCAGCACTGGGCTGTCTGATCACTAGTCCTTGGTGGATGTGTAAGCAGATCTACATCTAAACAGTGATATAGTTTTCCTGGCCTGTGGGTTTAATTGTATAAACCCAATCAATGCCTGACAGTCTTAGCAAGGCTATGAACAATGCTGGGAGTGTACGGAACAGCTTTGCAAGAGGTTAATCACTTTTGTTTATTTTAATGTTTGATGATGTAAAGTGGATTTTATGGCTGATTAAACGTATCAGATTTTCGGCCCCAGAGACGGACATTCTCTTTTTCCGGAGAACAGGTACAGCAAATGCCAAAGCAGGACGGAGCACCTCCCGCTGCTCTCCCAGTGTGTCTGGCCCTGGATCTGGAAAAGCCCTGAAGGAAGGAGGGGATGTATATGTTTTATTCATTCATTAGCCCTTGGGCTGAGCTTGCCAGCAAGTGGACAGTGAAATGACAAAGATGATGATTGGGTGGGGATTTCTAGTATGGACAGTTGCCCATGGGAACTGGTTGTAGGTCCACATACTCCTCACACACCAGCCAGTGAATAGTGATCAGATAGCCTGATACTGTTTTGACAATAGCCTTTTTTACTTAAAATTTCCCACTGTTCCACTACCATCGGTGCAGCTGCACTGGCAGTATCAATGGTGGGAATGCTAGTGTTGACAGGGCAACAGCCTTTTAATCATGGTGGTGTTATCCAACCAGGCCAAGATGATTTGGTGGTGAAAACATCAGCAGCCATGGACATGGGCTCAGACCTAGGATATTAGAACTTTATAGTCACTTGGTGCCCATGGTTCTGTGCCAATCCAGAATATAAAAGTATGTGCCCACAGTGAAGGCTTGGGCTACAGTCTGCAACTTGGCATTACTGCACGGAAGTCTGTGTGAATCTCCATTTGGCCAGCCCTAATGCACATCTGTGACTTCCCAGCCCAAGCTCTAATGCTGTCAGCTCAGTTCAAGCTCAAAGACATTTCCGTGTTTTCCTTCCATTAGGAAGCCGTGTCTGGTACAGGTTTTTGAAACAGACATTAATAATACAAGCTTTTAATGATGCACAGTGTAAGTGGGGCAGGGGAGAGATGTACACAAAGGAGAGGGAATGGGGCACCACTGCAAGGGTCTGAGATTCATGGGCAGTTTTTTCTCAGGGAAGGACAGCTGGTGAGAGATCAGAGCACAAAAGGGGGTGATTGGAGCCTTGCCCAGTGCCCCACAGCTACTGGGAAAAACACACACGAATGGAAGTAGATCAGAACACTCACCTTAGGTCGGAGAAAGAAACTAGGAAAAAGAGTAGAGACACATCTCCCATATGACGAGATACAAGAAAAGCTCACTGCCTGTCAGTGCAGACCTCATTCATCATGCTCTGAAAAACTACAAATGTTATCACATTCAGATAGCTCTGATTTTGGGTGGTGTTTTTTTTCCTTTCCTTTATTTCACTTACCGTTCAGTTGGATCATGGACTGCTTGATCCGAATGTCTCCGAGAGGTTCCTGAATAGGGCTGTTTAATCAAAGAAAGAGAGAGGAATTTGTTGAGGATCAAACAAATTCACATACATTTTAGTACAAATGGGCAGTGCATGATTAAAGCTTGCTAAGCAGCTGCCCATGAGTGAGGCAGGAAGTGGTCACAAACATGTAATACATCAGAAGAAAATTCAGGGTGATGACCTGATGTATAGCTAATGATGCAAGATATGCAAGATGATGCCCTACCCCATCCTTAGTACACTGTTTCAGTCAGAAGAACAAGACAGCCCCAAAACATTGTCCACCCCATTATTATAGCAGTGTGTTGTCCTCGGCAGCAGGATATCGCCCTGATGCTGGTGTGAGCTATCCCAGTGGTTTGCTGCTCTGAGGAGAATTCTTGAGTCAGATAACTTGGCTTGTCCTCCTCTTGCTCCTCCCTTATCTCTATTTTCTTAGGCCAAGATTGCAATTTTCTGCTCCAGTCCCTTGAGTGGTTGACTGTCTGAGAACTTCCAGCTTTTTTCTTCTTTCTCCAGGTCTCCAGAGAAAGGCAGTATTAGTTGTGCCTCAGCACGGTGAGATGTCAGTGTGTGGAAATCAGTAACTCTTGCTCCCTTCACAGTGCAAATATCAAGTCATGAACTCCAGCTTGGGAGCTGCAGAGTAGGGGATGGTTGGGCTCAGATATGTGTCATCGACAATCCTTGCTCACTCAGAAAGACACCTTTACAGAAATATGCTGATGTAGCTGCTCATCATGCAGCTGATGAGATGGGCAAATCTAGACCTAGATGAGTACCACAGAGGGATTTATGCTGCACTAGGTTGATGGGGTGCAGATTCTAGCTATGGGGTTCCTATTGCCAGATTGCCCATGTGAACCCATCTGTATGAATTAATCAGCCTATGAAGCCCTTTGTATTTGGGGACTAGGGTAACCTCCCTGGCAGCACAGGTGAAGGGTAGCTGAGTTGCAGCCTTGGAGGCTATTCACATGGTACTCCAATCCCAGTTTGAAGCACAAATGATTGGAAATCTCAAAGAGATCCCATTTTGACATGGGATTTCCAAAGCAGTCTTTCAAACCCAAGAGACATAGAGAAAACATTACAAAAGGTATTGTAAGGAGAAGAAATCTTGCATTGTCAAGGAGAAAGATTTAGTGGAACCTGATAGGACTTTCTCGTCTCTAATTTCCATGATTCTATGATATTTGAGATGCTTCTCTGAACTAAACCTCCAAACCTTTTGAGGCTTTACCTATCACTAGATGTGGAAATAGAGAAAAAATATCTTTATATACCATGTTCAACACTGCATAATTGACTAGATGCATTATAGGGCTGTTTCTCCTGGCTCTGAAGTATAGGTGTTGGGAAATGTTGGAGGTGAGATACCAGAAGTGACAATCTAATGTGGTAGGAGAATAGGCTGATGGACAAGTGGCAGAACAGAGGACTAAATACACCAATGGACTGATCCAATATAGCATATGTCTGGGTTATGTAACTTCATGGACCAGTAAGCTGATCCTGTAGGCAGAGCTTCTCTTTCAATCTGTTTTGAGATATAATTAGTCCCTGCTTTAAGGAAATGTTTTTACAGTTCAGATAGAAGAGAAACATGCAACGAAGCTGTGCAAAGAGTGCTGTGCCTGTATTTTTTGTCCTTTCCCCTCAGTTTTGATAACAGCCCACAAATGCAAACTTTAATTAAACACCCTTTTCACTGCTGCAGTTTCCCAAGTTTCTGCTGCAGTGAATTAACATGTCCCACATACGATTCCTTCCACTATAGTGAATGACAGTGACAAGTTGTTTAAAGATCCATCAGCCACACTATATTTAGCAGTTTTCTGATTAAGGTCTGTCACCTAAGAACAAATTGTGTTGTTCACCAGAATACTCCTTCCCACAAAAGAGGCATTTCAAACAATGGCACTATAACTAGTGCCATAATTATATAACCTGCAAATAATCAAATCCCATCACACCATTAGCAAAAACAATAGTGCTAAATGACAAAAGTCTTACAAACAAGAGCATACAGTGCATCACCTACTTGGTAAGTCACTTCCATGGAGGCTGCATGTCTTCCTGTGCTCCCACAAATGACTGCTTTCGGAGCACTGCCTCTGCACTCTTTAGAGAGTAACCACTAAGGCCTTGTCTGTATTAGAGAAGCCAGTGATTCTAAGAGGCAGTTGAACTATCTAGAACACTTGTAAAATGCTGTGTGTGGAATTTTAAAAGCACTCTGCTTTGGGCTCATTGTTTGCATTAACGTCAATGAGGGTAATCCCATCCTTCATGCTCCAGGTAATGTACAGTCAAAACGGCAGCGGTTCTTAAACTGGCTGTGTGTGGATTCATGGAATTGTTTGTGCTTAAGCCAGTTCTATCCAACTGACTCAAAAAGAAACAGTTCAACTGCCTAGTGTAGACCCACTCTCAGAATTTCCTCCTTTCTGCCCTCAGGAGATCACTCTGGTTTTATGACCCCATCAACTACAAATCAGTATAGGGAGTTTTTGGCCTGACAAATCTGATCTTTATTAATTATTATTATTAATTTTATTTATTTTATTTAGTGGAAGTATGATCCAGTGATTATGACACTAACCGGAAACATGGGTTTGACAGTCTGTGTCCTTATGTTCACCCTTTTTACAAAACTATGATAAATTCTGTACCAAGTATGTCTTGTGAGGTATCATTTGAAAACTCATAATTTGCTGGTCATTACCGTCCTGATACAATATTCATGGCAACATAGTATGTAAAGTTATAAGAATCTACTCTAGCACATTACTGAGATCTATTCCAAGTTTAGAAAAGCAGGCACAAACCTGTTCCTCAGAGACAAAAGGCAAATTGACACCTCAGCCATGTGTCAACAAAATCAGATGGACTATCACCAGCTTAAGCAGCCATTCTTTAGCAGGAAAAAGAGTGTGAGTGAGAAATATACATCTTGGCAAAGACACAGCTGGAAGTTCCCATCCTCAGACTTTGTCATGCAAGCCTCAGCCGGAGATAATTCTCAAACAAGAGGGAAAAGATAAAAACGAGAAACAGAGGTCCCAAATCACCTCTCTCCCCTCATCTCGACTCACAGCAGGCATCAACACCACTCGAAAAACAAAAGAAGCATCATTGAAATAGAGGAGGGATCCTGGCTGAGAGGAATCAAACCAGACTGCTGTAAGCATGTGGAGAGAGAAACCTTTTTGCTTTAAATTCACTTAGCTTGTTAAGTTAGGTATTAGTCTGTGTTTTATCTTTTATTTCTTTGTAACCAAATCAGACTTTTATGACTTCTTATTTGTAATCACTTAGCTTTCTGTAGCTAATAAACTTGTTTTATCTAAGCCAGTGTATTTGTACTGACGTGTTTGGGGAACTCCATTTGAGATAACAAGTTTTAGGTATATCATTTTCTATTAATGAAATAACAGACTTTATATAAGCTTGTGTTGTCCAGGAGGGTACTGGGCAGTACAAGATGCACATTTCTGGGCACAAGTCTGGGACTGGGAATTTGCTGGTGTCATTCTGCAATATAATTGAGGAGTGGCTGGCTAAGAGCACTCCTATAACTCAGCTGGGAGTAATTTACATGCTCGAGGCTGTGTGTGACCAGACCAGGAGTGGTTGATCTCACAGCAAAGCAGTGTAAAAGGCACTCCAGGTTGGAGAATTGAGGGGATATAGCTGTAAACGATCCAGACTTAACTCTGGGTCATGTCACAGTGGGTTCAAGCCTCTTCTCTGCCAGACTTCCTCTGTGACCTTGGGCAAGTCACTAGCTTCTTTGTGCCTCAGTTTCCCATCTGTAAAATAGCACTTTGCTGCATCACAGGTGTGCTGTGAGGAAAAATACATTATACTCTGTGTCTTTCTTGCTTAGATTTTAAGCTATGCAGGGCAGGGAATGCTTGTATTTTGTTTTCCTTACAGAACCAAGCACGCTGTTAATAAACTATCTATCTGAGGTACTCAAATGGCCTCCATTGTAAGTACCTCAGATAGATAGTTTATTAATAGTGTATTTGGTTCTGTAAAGAAAACAAAATACAGACATTCCCTGCCCTGAATAGCTTAAAATCTAAGCAAGAGAGACATAGAGTGGCTAGGATATACTGGTAACCCAGAGAAAGAAATAAGTAAGATTTTAAAAGTTTTGTTTAATTATTAATCAATGGAGTCTTTCAGAAAGAGGGATTTCAAGGCTGGAATAGAAGTTTTCTAAAAAATTCCCTGAATAGCTGACTGCTAACGTTTTCAGTAGGGGGATCAGTGATCAATCCCACCTCAAGAGAGGCAGCTCTCTGTTTTTTGCCACCCCAAGCATGGCAGTCAGGTGGATTCAGTGGCATGCCTGCAGGTGATCTGTCGGTCCTGTGCTGCCAAATTGCTGCCAAAGCCACAGGACTGGCGGACTTCCTGTGGGCATGCTGCCAAAGACTGCCTGATTGCCATCCTCACGGCGACCAGCACGTGCCTGTGTTGGTGCCTGGAGCCATCCCTGCACTTCACAGTACCACATGTGTCATTCTGACATCATTACACAGACAGATTAGTAAAACAAAACACAGCCAAGTTGCTTTCTGTAGTGATCAGAACACAAGCCGAGCAAATAGAGTCAGACAGAAATTGGACAGGAAGGAAATGTTATTTCCCAGCTCCTAAGAGTTTTATAGACAGCCAGGGAAGCAGAAAACAAAAACTGAATTCTGAGGGTTTGCCTTTCAAGGGCAAAATAAACATTTATCGGTTGAATGAAGGTAAATGGATTTAAAATATACAACTGACTGCAAGCCATGTACACAATTAGTTACATTAGTAGCATATTGGTAAATAGAGGAAAAGCCTTGTTTCCAAAAACAAAACAAACAAAAACTAAGGGCACCTGGACCAGAATATGGATAATCAGAGGGCAGAGCAAAGAAAGTGGGAGATGGAGAGCTAGGATGAGGAGGGTGAAGACTGGAGAAAGGGGGCACAATGATGGAGTCAGAGGTTGGGATCAAAGGGCCATCTAGTAACCCTGAAATCCGTTTGCTGCTCCATGTATTTATACATAAAGATCTGTTGCCGGATCCCCCACCCCCAAAGTGTTTCCAGATTGTTAAGAAACCAATTCTTAACATATGGGATGATTATGTTTTCTTGCATGATTGTTCTTAGAAGCTGCTAAATAAAACTCAAGAACGTGGTGCTCTCTCGCCTTGCTGCTCTTTAGATCCTCTCTGAAGATCAAATGCAAACTTTGTTACTGTGCAGGAAGATAGAAAGGACTAGATAAATGCTCCCGGCATATCTTTCCCCCCATCTCTTCGTCTGCATGAAATTGTGTTTCTTCCTGAAGAATTGCAATGAAGGGGAAAACAGCAAATTTAAGCCATTTTCATTTTTAATCCTAATACAAAATTAAATTCTTTCTCCCTAATAACCTATTTCTCTTTATCATTCAGCCTCTGAGATGAATTATTTGGCCTCTTCTCTCTTTCCCTAGCAGAGAGGCACTCGATATGGGAATATAGCAATTACATCTGTGTGGTCTGGAGACAGCACAAGACAAAATTTATCTCCATTCTTGAGCTTTCTCTTTGTCCTTCATGCCAGAGGATGTTATCATTTACAGCACAAACTGGGGTCAATGTGTAGTTAGTGTCATTCAAAGCCAACATGCAGAAGGCAGAGAGGAGCCCATAAATCACAAGTGGCAAGCCAAGTTGGCAGATATTAAGTGTTGTATATGTAATAAGCACCTGACAGGTATATGCTGGGACAGTGGACAAGATCGCAACATATTCTATTTTTTCCTCAGGATATTCTTGATTTTGATGGGGACTTTGCCATATCCTGCAGTCTGGGTATGCCTTCTCCTTGTCATTCATGTCCTTTGGGACTCAAAATGTCATCCCATTATGACATTGCCCGACGATGTGGTTCTGCTATGGTATGGTGATGATGTGCTGATGGGATGACATTACATCATGAACAGAAATTTGATAATAGGGGGCTCTTCAATCTAGCAGATAAAGGTATATAACACGATTCAATGGCTGGAAGTTGACACTAGACAAATTCAGTCTAGAAATAAGGTGCAACTTTGAACAATGGGGGTGATTAACCACTGGAACAACGTACCAAGGGTTGTATTGGATTCTCCATCATTGGCAGTTTTAAAATCGAGGCTGGATGTTGATCTAAAAGATGTGCTCTGGTTCAAGCAGGAATTAAGTTGGGGAAGTCCTGCAGCCTGTGTCATGCAAGAGGTCAGACAAGATGATCACAATGGTCCCTTCTGGCCTTAGAACCTATGAAAGATGATGAAAGCCCCTAGAGCCTTAAATCCCCCTCTCTCTACAACATGAGCCTAACTTAGCCAGTGAACTTCAGACACGCACTGCAACTCTTCATCCTCTGTGCCTTACTCCTGACCTGAAGAAAGGACTTGGGGAGTGAGAGGATATTACAATTCAGTCTCCATGACCCATTCAGCCTTTGACTTCTCTGGCAAAACTGCTAAGAAGGGTGCCACTTAGTGCCAATTGTGGGTGTGGATTTTGTCATAGAGGGACCAGTCTATTAGGAATTGAACTGACAATCCCCAGCATATTTTGACACAGGTCACCAAACAGGTGTCAGATGCAATAGTTTTGGTCACTATCCTGAGCCCTCTTATACAACATTTCAGTTGCGTGCAGATAAATGTATTAAATTGGGTGGGGATTGAACACATTTTAGCATTGCAGAAAGTAAAAGCTGAACAAGAGACAGGGCTGGCAGCTGGCCAGCGTGTTTCCTGAAAATCTGGGTCTATTTTGCCTGCTGAAGCCATCTGGAAGACTTTTTCAGTAGCTATATTTTTTTTAGCTCCTTTTTATAGCTCCTGAGAAATGATCTAATCAGGAATATCGCAAGGCTTTGGGATCTATTGCAGGGCAACTATCCAGTCTGGCACAACCCTGCAATTTCAGAGGAGGGCTCAGGGAAATTTCCTGCTTCAATAGGCAGCCTGAGTGCCTGTTTACTAGGCTGATAATATTCAATGGCTGCTAGAGTTAATAACAAGAGAGCAAGCAGCTTTGGGCTGTCTCTTACCTCTTAAACTGACCAGCAACCCTGTTTATTGCCCCCTTTCCAGATCTTCTCCTTGGTTCGCCTTTGTATTCCTTATCCCTGACCTAAGGCTTTTCTTCCTTACCAGTCTGTAAGTTTTAAATGTTGTCTTTGTTTCCTTCTCTGCAAGGCAAATGTATCTTCTGTTTGCTGCTAGTGAAACCCCTACAGGATGGGTTACTTCATTTAAGAGAGTCTCCAGGGAAGCAGAGGAGAGATTTATTGACTCTCAATATCTGTTACAACACCCCCTGTACATTCATCATCAGAAGGCCAACCAGTGCAATGCAAATTGGATTGTAACCATAAAACTATGTGTGAAAATAGAGATACCTTGGATCACTATCAGACATGCAATTCAAGCCGAGGATTCCCCTCTTAAATGGTCTCTCATTTGTCTTTCTCATAGACAGCTTGCATTTATACACATATCCATTACTATCCAGGGGATATAGTGATCGTGCAGAGCATGAGATGATGTGTAATTGGTTTAGCAACATAACAATAGATGGTTAGAGACTGTTAGAACTTACTGCATGAAAATACCCAGGCATTAAAAGGGGGGTTAGGTTGCTTTAGATGCCTAGCTGCCAGATCAATTTAAAGACCTTGTTGTTTTTATATTTTCCCCCATTTGGGAAGCATTTTATTGTGGGCAAAGTCAGCTCCCATCTCATTTAAGAAATCCTTTATCCACTCTTCACCCCTTTCACGATCACTTCATTAGTATGCCTGAATGTGCCCTCTTTCTGGATGGACAGACCAAAGGGCACTTTTCCAGATCGTTCGTATTGGGTAGATGGCAGGTGTTCATAAATCAAAGGCACTGACTTTTATTTTTCCCCTGGGGGTTTGCCACCCCCACTCCACCCCAAAGCCCCTCCCCCATTCTGCCCCTTCCCCTAAGGCACTGCCCTTGCTTTGCCTCTTCCCGCCCCTTCTCCGCCCCCTCTCTGAGGCCCTGCCCATCTGCCATTCTCTGCTCTTCACCGTCTTCCAAACCCCTCTCCCAACTTCCAAAGAGCTGTTCAGGTGGGGCCCTGCCAATCAGCTGTGTCTGGTGCATGGTGAATACCCACCATTTTTTTTTTTTTGGAGCACCCATGGAGTTGGCACCTATGTCACAAATTATAAGGCAAGAAGTGTCCATTGTAATCACCTAGGCTGACCTCTTGCATACCATAGGACTTGCCTGAATTAATTCCTGTTTGAACTAGAACTTAATGCCCACTCCTACCAAACTACAGAGCTCAAACACCTCATCTCCCCAGTGACCCTGAATTTCTCTGGATGAATAAGAGGGAGTCCTGAAATTATTTCTGACTCTCTATGTACTGGCCCTGCCCAGTGGGCACATTGGATCTGTTTTTGGAGAAAGACTGACCAGAACTGAATTAAAGTCCATTTCTGCAGGATGGGGAAATCCAGGTCCTCCTCCCTCCTGAGGCCATACCCAGACACCATTTAACAGGACACACAAATCTATGTAGGGTTATTGCTACAGCTGGTCAACAAATGGTAAGGATGTATCATGACAAATTTCCAAAATTTCCATTTAAAAAAAAAAAACCTCAAAATGTTTGTTTTCATTTTTGGGTTTTTCATATTTGGAAATGTTCTCCCTTTCTCCCATGCCCCAACCCCCACCTGTTTAAGAGTGACACAATGAAAAAAGGAAGAAAGGGGTGAGAGGAGAGATGGAGGTAAAACAAAAATTCTTTTTCATTTTTGAAAAGTGACTTTTTTCATTTTGGGGGGGATTTCATCAGAAAACCAGAGAATTTTGAAAAAAAATGAAAATTTTCCACACAAAAAATTCTTTCAGAAAAGGACCATTTTTCATCAGTGAAAGGTTATGAATGAAGAACCTTGACCAACTCTAGTTACTGCCTTCCATCATACACTGAAAATGGAGAAACTAAGAGGCCCTTTCCCTGCCTGACTCTAGCGCTGCCCCCATCAGCTAAGGCCGGGTGGACCTTTGGTTTTTAGACTGATTTCACTATTTCAGTGAGGGGAGTTATTTTTTTCCACAGAAATAGTTAAATCAGCACCATGTGTGGAGGCATAAAGGTGCCTTACATTGCTACTAGATGGAAGCCCATGCTGTCATACGGATATAATATGTAGAGTGTGAAAAAAGCCAAAAATAGACTAGAACTTAAAAACTGGACAGCAACAGACCACAAATCCCTGTGATAATTGAAACTGGTGCTATTCTAGCCGTGCTTGTAGCAGTTTCCATCACTTCACATTGACTCAGCAGATATTCTACACTTCAAAGTGATGCACAGACAGGGTATGTCTACACTACGGGATTATTCCGATTTTACAGAAACCGTTTTTTTAAAACAGATTGTATAAAGTTGAGTGCACGTGGCCACACTAAGCACATTAATTCGGCGGTGTGCGTCCATGTACTGAGGCTAGCGTCAGTTTCCGGAGCGTTGCACTGTGGGTAGCTATCCCATAGTTCCCGCAGTCTCCCCCGCCCATTGGAATTCTGGTTGAGATCCGAATGCATGATGGCGCCAAAACTGTTGCGGGTGATTCTGGGTAAATGTTGTCACTCAATCCTTTCTCCATAAAAGCAATGGCAGACAATCATTTCACGCCCTTTTTCCCTGGATTGCCCTGGCAGATGCCATAGCACGGCAACCCTGGAGCCTGTTTAGCCTTTTGTCACCATCACCGTATGTGTACAGGATGCTGCTGACAGACGCGGTACTGCAGTGCTACACAGCAGCATTCATTTGCCTTTGCAAGGTAGCAGAGACCTTTAACAGCCTTATATCACCATCTGCAACTGGAAACTGGCGATGACGGTTATCAATTTTTTTGTACCATCTGCAATTGGAAATTGGTGATGACGGTTATCAATCTTTTTGTACTGTCTGCTGCTGTCATGGGTGCTCCTGGGTCGCACCCATGACAGCACTGAGGTCAGCCGGGGGTGCATGGACAAAAATGGGAATGACTCCCCAGGTCATTCCCTTCTTTATGTTTTGTCTAAAAATAGAGTCCGTCCTGCCTAGAATATGGGGCAAGTCTACTAGAGAACCAGAGAGCACAGCTGCTCCGAGTCAGATCCCCAGAGATCCCTCAGAAATGATGAGCTGCATGCCATTCTAGGGGGTGGCCCTGCAACAACCCCACACATTGCTTCCCTCCTCCCACACCCCTCCTGGGCTACCGTGGCAGTTAACCCCCATTTGTGTGATGAAGTAATAAAGAATGCAGGAATAAGAGACACTGACTTTTTAGTGAGATAAAATGAGGGGGAGGCAGCCTCCCGCTGCTATGATAGTCCAGGCAGTACAGAATCTTTATTAAACATGAAAGGGGGCGGGGGAGGCTGAGGAGCTCAGCTTCCAGTTGCTATAATGAGGACGGTTTTCAATCCTTTTGCACCGTCTGCCGGGAATGACCAGGAGTCATTCCCATTTTTGCCCAGGCGCCCCCGGCTGACCTCACCGAGGCCAGCCAGGAGCACTCACGGGATGATGAGGATGGTTTCCAAGCCTTTTGTACCGTCTGCCATCAGGAAAGGAAGGGGAGGGGATGCTGCTGTTCAGCACCGCAGTACCGCATCTACTAGCAGCATGCAGTAGACATACGGTGACATTGAAAAAAGGCGAGAAACGATTTTTTTCCCTTTTCTTTCACGGGGGGAGAGGGGGGCAAATTGACGACATATACCCTGAACCATCCGGGACAATGCTTTTGACACTTAAGGCATTGGAAGCTCAGCCAAGAATGCAAATGCTTTTCGGAGACTGCAAGGACTGTAGGATAGCTGGAGTCCTCAGTCCCCCCTCCCTCCCTCCATGAACGTTCATTTGATTCTTTGGCTTTCCGTTACGCTTGTTACGCAGCACTGTGTTGAGTCCCTGCTGTGGCCTCTGTCTGGAGAATTTTTCAAATGCTTTGGCATTTCGACTTCTTGAACAGAGCTCTAATAGAACAGATTTTTCTCCCCGTAAAGCGATCAGATCTAGTATCTCCCATACAGTCCATGCTGATCAGCACTCCACGCTGGGCAAACAGGAAATGAAATTCAAAAGTTTGCGGGGCTTTTCCTGTCTACCTGGCCAGTGCATCCAACTCCAGATTGCTGTCCAGAGTGATCACAATAGTGCACTGTGGAATACTGCCCGGAGGCCAATACCGTCGAATTGCGGCCACACTAACCCTAATCCGAAATGGCAATACTGATTTGAGCGCTACTCCTCTTGTCGTGGAGGAGTACAGATATCGATATTAAGAGCCCTTTATATCAAAATAAAGGGTTTTGTTGTGTGGATGGGTGCAGGGTTAATTCAGTGTAACGCTGCTAAATTCGGTATAAACGCGTAGTGTAGACCAGGCGTCAGTGACAGATATTACAAGAATAAACTTCACCAGCACACGCACTTCAATCCTGCTATTACTGTGTCCATATGAATGGGCAATATTGCTTTAACTATACCCTTTTCATACTAATAGAGTTAAAGCAGAACAAGCACTGTGTGTATAACAGATCTAACATGGCTCATCTAGGACAGTCAGAGGGAAAGGAGTTTTGTAACCAGATATGAGGGAGTCTGGATTTGCCTTTGCTTTTAACTCTATTTTCTTTTGTGGTAGAAATGTCTTTCATTGCACAATTCTCACTTCTCTCTGCAGAGTGTTCTTTCAGTGAATAAATAGCCTCTCCTTCAGTACAGAGAGCTCTATGCTGTACTTAGTCAACATTATACTTTGAAAAGTGGGAATTAAATGAATCTTTCTACATCAAATGTCCTATAGATTATTTTTAATGAAAAGCGATTTGGAGAAAAGCTCATTTTAAGGTTCCCAATATGAGACAAATTGTCTGCAAAGTGTAGTTAGCCATTTGCCTAGCAGCCTGAGCAGCTTTTGAGAGGGGTGGTATTGCTGCGGCAGGGCACAGCGGCACATAGACAAAGCTAGTGCACTGTGCAGGCAAATTTGATCAGCGGGTGCTGAAACCAAGACACTGAGAGACAACATTATATGACTTTGCTGTCACAGGAAATTACAGGGCCAAATGGCTTATTCATAGTTTTACAAGATTAGACATTTTATGAACAAGATTAGCATCTGTAGTGAAACTAGTCGGGTAACATTATTAGAGCTCTCAGGCTTTGTTCTTCAGGACGTAAACTGATCTCCATTTGGCATCAGGAAGGAATTCCCATCTTTCCTTTTAAGATAGTATTCCCCAGTCATATTCATTGTGTGTAGGAGGGGTTACTTTCCCCTCAACTCCTGACATTGGCCACTATCAAAGATAAGATATTGGACCAGGAGGGCCATTGGCTTGTCCTTGAATGGAAAGGAGATAAGATAGGGGCTAGGGAGGTAGGATACTGTATGAGAGGGACCCTTGGTTTGATCTGGAATGGGAGGTGGTTGGTGGAATACCAGACAACATGGATTATTGGTCTGTCCCACCAAGGCAGAAGACAGGATAAAGGACTAGATGGATCATTGATCTGGCTTGATGTATGGCAGGAGGTAGGATAACTGCCTAGATGGGCCATTGGGCTGTTCCAATATGGCATATGAGTAGATAAGGGAGTAGTTAACTTCACCATTGGTCTGTTCTGGTATGGCAGGGGGCAAGGTACCAGACTGGATGAACCATTGGTTTGTTTTGGTTTGGCATGTCCCTTGTTGCTGTGAAATTCAAACCACATGTTAAATGCCTACAAAAGGTTATGGTCACTCTCTCATTGTTACAAGCTATCAGGAGTCTACGCCCAAAGGTAGAACACGGGACAAGAGACACCTGGGTTGATATCAAGGAAGGACATTTCAAAATCTAAATGTGGGAAAATTCCGTTGGCCTTCTTATGAGGTTAAAAAGCATGGAAGGCGGTATGACAGGCTGGATGGAAGCGATGATACTAAGGAGGGACACGCTTCAGCAATTCTGAAGGTTCCATATGAATAGAGCAGGTTGAATTATTCACAGTGAACAATTTGTTCAACAAACACAGCCCCTTCTTCTGTTTGCAAGTTAGCCATGAACAGACTTCAACTTTTGTACATTTGATCATTTAAAGTTATTCACTGAATGGCTTATATGCAAATATTCAGCCCATAGGCTGCACAAGCACTATGCACAAATATTGCTTGCATTATTTGCAGTTCAGTGTCTGCACTTTGACTAATCATGCAAGTCACTGCTCCCTGATTGGATGTCTTCCCAGGAAATGCATAGCCAGAGCTGCCTTTCTTTCGTTCACTGACTCCAGTGTTTCTGGGCAGGTATTGCAGCAGGTCTCAGAACAGCAGGTGACGATACTTCATCTCAAACTGCATGTGCTGTAAACATCTAGGCTTAATGGGAGAGACAAAGATCAGCTTAATTGGACTCTAAAGATGATGGTAAAGTGATGATGCTTCTGTTCTGAAAATCACACAGAGGACATGAATGAGGTTTTTCCTCACCCCACGTTCAAGAGACAAACAGGTGGCATGCAGATTAAAAATTCTCTGGGGATCAGCATTGCTTCTTCATTTAATTCTCTGTGCTGGTGACGGTCTCTCTGGTTACACTGAAAACTGCATTGCACAGATATTTTAATTCTAGTGTCATTTAGCATTCCTCAGGGCTTGTCTACATTTGAAACACTTCAGCAGTGCCACTGCAGTGGTACAGCTGTGCCATTGCAGTGCTTCAGAATAGACAGCAGTGCTGATGGGAGGGTAGGTAATCCATGTCCCTGAGAGGCAGAAGCTATGTTGACAGATGAATTCTTCTGTGGATTTTTCTCACCCCTGAGTGATGTAAATGGGTCAACCTAACTTTTTAATGTAGATCTGGCCTCTGTATGAATTTCTACTTCCTTTTCCCTACCTTCAGCAGGGTCCAGAACCCCTCCTCTTCATTTCATCTTCCCTTCCCCTCCCTTTTCTCTGCCTCTCCAGTGCCACAAACCCAGCTACTGACAGCTGGTGCTTCATGCTCCCTTTCCACATCTCCAGAGTCACCAAGTGCTCTGATTTCTCTTGGATGAAACTCCAGCCTTCTAATGTCTCACTAAATGTGACAAATCCCACAGTAATTGTTATTTGTATCACTCTCGTTCAGGTTCAGCCAAGCCAGGAAGAGTGTGAGAATAATGATTAGGCTCAGACATTTCAAGTGTGACTTGTGGATACAGCCAGGAGGTCGATCTCAGCCATACAGTCTGTAGTACAAAACTGGGATTCTCAGAACAGAGGGACACACCTTCCACCCCATCTCCAGAAACTGAATCTTCTTCCTTTTTATTGAGCTGGGGCCCTGTTCTGCTTGTATTTTGCAGCACTGCAGGAAGTTCAGTTCCCAGCAGGGATGAGAGGAGGGGGAAAAAAAGTGGTGAACCCCTCCGCAAGCCCAACCCACAATCCCAATGTGATTAGATTTACAGACCTGTAATGCAATAGTTAGCAATACTGAAAATTTAAAGTATTGTCATTAGGCTTCAGAGTTAACAGCCCATTGCTATAGCGTGGGACCACTCTCACCTCTCAGAACTATTAGACCAAATTCATCCTTGGTGGAGCTCCCTTGAAATCAGTGGACTAACATACCATGACTGAATTTGACCTGTTGTTTCTGTCTTTCCATAAACTTAGGAAAACAATACAGCATAGCTTCCACATTCAGACTCTTCTTTGCAACTGTAAAAGCTAGAAAGGTGGGTTTGTTCTGGTTTTTCCCCTATAATGAAAGTTAAAATTCTTTAGAAACTGAAGGGACCAGTACAAAAATGCTGTGTTGGCGTCTTACTACATACCCCTGCTTCTCAATTTTTATTTTCATGCACTCTTTTTCTTCCAGATATATGGGCTTCAGAATGCTTTATCAGCTAACAGTGGTCACCCTCTGAGGAATCTGTCCCCAGGTGTTTAAAGTAGGTGCCTTGTTGGTGGATCTCATTTCCTCTTGAATAATTATATTGTCATTGCCAGCTGCTGGCTGACCACTAGCAGAGACCTTGACTACTGTTCCCTATCTGGTGGAGAGGTATGCGTGTGAGAATGCATGATCGTACAAGCATCCTGAACATTAGCACAGCTGAGATTCAAACCAGAATCCTAGCAGTCTGGAGACAGCTCTACTGGGTGAGACTGACAGCAGCCTCTCCCTGGCTGAGCTAACAGAATTAGTGATGAGTTCAACTTATCTGCATACCATTTTTGCCTTATCTCAAAAGCCAACTAAACTGAAGTCCATACATATCAGAAGGACAATGAGCAACTCTGGAAAAAAAAAAACAATGGCCACAGAATTGGCCATATTCCAGTGGCAGGCGCTCAGCTTGTCTAGGGGATCAAAGTGACCGATGACAACTCTCTTAGTTGCAACACTTAGTTGCCCAGTGGCCTGGCTTTGTGGAGAGGCAGTGTTATGTATAACAGCAGGATACAGGTGTGCAGGAAGCCTACTGAGCACAGGAAGGGCTGACGCAGCTTCATGCTGTGTGGCCCCCTGTCCATCTGCAAAAACAAATAAATAATTTCAGCAATCACTACAACTACCCGCTTTTCAAAAGCAAATATTTCCCTGTGCATGTGGCCCTGGTTCTGATGTTGAGTAACTCCAGAGGTTCTTGTTACGTTATTGATCCTCTGTGGGGTGTAGTTTTTGGAAGGGATGAGCCAGGCAACCTGAATCAAACCAATCCTGCTTCAGAGTCAAAGCAGCCTGAAGGTTTTTATTTAGTGTTTTGAGCACCTGCTTCAGCCAGAAAGAGGTGCAAAAATTCCCCTCAAAAATTGTTCTCTGAATTGCTGGCTAGATAGCACTAGGGATTTGGGAGAGCAGGGCTTGTTCTTGGGGGATTTCAGTCCATCCCATTTTCAAAACCCAGAGTGTTGTGGATTCATCTTGAATGGAAGAAATGTGACTCAGAGTGGAGCCCTCGTACTCCCAGCTTTATTGACCATGTCCGCACAGCACAGGAAGGCAGGCACAGAGAGCAAAGGAGAAAGAAACAAAGGAAATGAGCATGTGGATTCTGAATTCCTTAGATATTTAGGGGATAAGTAGTTAGAAATGTCTGGTCTAAGGAGAGCACTCAGGTAATGAGAGCTCCTTGAATCAGAGCTGTGAGGGATGGATTCTTGGTCCAATAAGTGCATTCACACAGTGGAGAGTGAATTTAAACCAGCCAGAGAATTCAGTGGAGAATTCCCCTGTATATAGGGAATCTCCATGGTACAAAAGCTGGCAGAGGCAGCTTTGCCATCTCTGATGGCATCATTGAGCCACCCAGTGTAAAGATAAGAGAGGGTCTGTCAAGGGCAGAGAGGTGACAAAAGGTAGTGTGGTGGACTAATGCTCCACTACTCCTGATTCTTCATTGGCATAATATCACTAAGGGATCTTACATGAGTGGCTTAAGCTAAAAGGGTCCACCTGCAGCTTTAACTTATGTTGGGGTCAGGCAACTGAGAATCAAGGAGGTGTGATTGGCTCCCTATCACCCTTCACTCCCCACTGCACCTGTGTCCTACTCAGGCACAGTGGAAAATTGAGACCTGAGACTTCATATTGAGGTAAATGCGTATGCAGGGAGCTGCAGATATGGCAGTTTCCTGCAATATCTAGACAAACCGTATTGAATTAAGTTTAAGTATCTTAGAAGATCATTGTTAACAGTGCAAGTGTTTGTGTTATTGTAGGAGTATATGTAACTTCTCTAGGAGATGTGACTAATGTCAAACTTTGGGAAGTGTTATGAGATTCAAGAGACTCTTTGAAACAATGCGCCAGACAAACAGTTACACGGGATTCCTAGGAAATATTTGAGAGGAAGGAAATGCAACTTCTCACCTCTTCTCACCCAGTCTTTTGAAGCTGCACTCTGAGAAGAAACCCATTATCTGTTGATTACCTGTTACATGAGGGCCAAACTGGATTAAAAGAGTGATTCAAGCATGGGGGTGCTTCTTCTGAGCCAAGGCAGTTACAAACTTTAACCACAGAAAAACCCATGGGTGAGGTTTGAAGAACTGTTCCCTAGTCAGTGCTCTTGTTAGAGTTGGGCTGATCTCTGGGAAGCTTATTAGTATGTATGTAGTTAGGTTCTGTTATTGTTTTTAATATTATATGGAGATATACCTATCTCCTAGAACTGGAAGGGACCCCGAAAGGTCATTGAGTCCAGCCCCCTGCCTTCAATAGCAGGACCAAGTACTGATTTTGCCCCAGATCCCTAAGTGGCCCCCTCAAGGATTGAACTCATAACCCTGTTCTCTCTCTAATACATATATCTTAAGAATAAAGGTACTTACTGAGAAGGAGCTAGCAAGCAGGGATCCAACCAGCAGCAGGACCTGCCAGTACTGATGGGGGTGAGGGGACAGAAAATACAGAACAATTTGCCTATTGTTACGAAAAAGTCCGGACAACTGCAGGAGGGCTTAAATGCAGGACTGTCCTGTTAAAAATGGGATGTCTGGTCACCCTAGCACTAGTAGCTGTGTTCTCAGATAGAAATGATGCCTCATTCCAGCTGAGGCCTTCTTGGCATGCCAAGTGCAGGTGTTTCAATGCCTGGTAGCTGGAGACACTAGTCCACAGTGACAGAATAGTTCTGGCTTGTTTTTGACCCTGGAAATCTATCTGGCTTAACCTCCCTCCTCCATGCCCTTTACCCTCTTAGATACCAGAATAGGTGCTTTATTTAAAAAAAAAAAATCTTGTCATCTCTTCCCATTTCTGAAAATTACTGTGCAATCTAGGTCAGTGTCCTGATATGGAACCTGTCACAGGTGCCCTGCCCTGAGCACCCTCCACCAGCAGGCCACAGCATGACAGGCATATCTGCCTTAGTTTCCCCTGTTTCAGAAACAGTCCAAACAATCTTAATACAAATGGTCCATGGGGGGGGGGGGGGTTCATTTATTGCAGAAGTCCCACACATAAATCATAGTTAAACTGGACCCATAGTCCAGAATTCCCCAGCATGGTGCAAACAGAACATACTCCATGCAGCCCTGGAGTCCATCACTATGCCCCAGCTCTCCAGGACAGCCCTCTCCTGTCCTTATACCGGTCAGGCAAGACAGCCCTTCCAACCCCACTCTTCCCAGCAGGAACTGCCACAGCCTGTCTGCTGGGAGCATCCTTGCCAGGGAAGAGTCCCTCATAGTTCCTCTGGGTCTGGCTCTCTGGCCCTAAGGATGTCAGCAGATAAGTTTCTCCACTGCTCCCCTGCCTGCAGCCCTCTCCAGCTCTTGGCTCCAGCTCTTTAGCTTAGAGCCAGCAGGAAACTCTTTCTGCTGTTCCTCCTGCCTTCAGCCCTCTGCCTAGGTGTTGGCATGGGGAGATCAGCCATCAAACTCCTGTAACTGCTTTCCTTTCCCTCAGCCTTTTCCCAGGAAACACCTTCTGCTTCCTTTGAGGACTTTCCACAGTCCTCTGGTCCCTGGCAGCTCTCCCCTGCCCCTCCTGCCTGAACCAATCTACTCTGATTTACTGGGTCTCCCTCTGATCTTCTTTAGTCTCCAGGTGCTGTCCCAACCCCTCCATTGGCCCAACTGGGAGCCCCAGTTCTGGCACAGGGGACCTGGGCCTGCTTTAATCACAGGGGTCAGCCACCCTGTAACAGAGCCTTCCATTTGTTACATGAGTGTGAAGCCAAGATTGGATGGATGGGAGCAGGGAGACACATGGTATTTGTTACTGACAGAGGTGGGAAGGAAGAGAATTGGTGTAAGTGAACAAGTATATAGGGCACATGTAGATTACTAATCTGCCATAGCTTAAGCCTAGCCAGTGTGTTTCTAACAAAATCTAGAGGTTACCTTCCCTCACATAAGAGAGCAGAAGATATAGTTCAAACATCTCTGCATGGCCTTTCCTTAGACAATCCTTTAATACTTTAGCGCAGCGGCATCCATCACTCTTTTCATCTTCAGATTTCCAAGCACTTTACAAAGGAAGTGAAGTATGATTAGCCTCACTTTGCAAGATGGGGAAACTGAGGCACAGGGCAGTGAAAGTGACTTGCCCATGGTCACACAGTGAGTCCATATTGAAGCCAGAAGCAGAACCCAGATAGCCTGAGTCCCACTCCATGCCCTGCCATGTTGCCTTCCTTATACCACGTTGTTTCAGTCTGTCTCACAATGAGAGCCTTCCAGAAGGGCCTGATTGGAGTGAACCTTGTTAAGTAATTCTTTCATTACAGAGCAACCAAAGAAATATTCTTTATCTTTCCAGCCACGTAGAACAAAGAGAAAGCGAGAGAGAAAAATAAATCTATTTATGTTGTGAAAACACTGAGGGTGGATGTATGTATTTAGGGGGCTGGATGGGAACTTCTTTCCTACAGAGGGCTATTGAGACATTATGAAATATACTGATAAAAAGTAATTGAGTAATACAACTTAGTTTGTACACTTGACTCCTGTTTTAGGAGAGCTCTGTGAAGAAAAGAAGAGAAATTGATGCCTCTCAGCAGAGAAAATAGCTCTGATCTAGTTTGTTACTTGCAGAACTAGGAAATCCACAGCTTTTTCTAAAAATAAACACAGATTGTTTGAAATGTAATGAAAAACTGCACCAGATTCAGGAGTTTTTGCCAACACAGAGAGAGGCAACATAAACACAAATATACAGTATATCTAAAAGACAAACAGGTAGAGTATGAAGAGAGATACACAGGCATAAATATATGCATCGATCCATACATATACATGCTGCACATAGGTCCAAATCCTTGTCCCCTGGGGATTCCCCTTGCATAGGGGACTGTTCAGGTTGCATGATAAAGCTCTTGTAACTGGATCTACCATCAACTTCCTTACCCTCTCATACCCTTACTGTAAGGAGAGGGATGCAGCACGGCTGGAGCATGCTTCATGTCAGCAATCCCTACCAGGGAAACAACTCTGAAAGGCCATTACTAGATGGTGTCATTTGCAGCAGTCCTGAGGCTGCTTTAACTTGCACCAGAGGGCAAACCAGTCCCAGGCTGATCACAGGATCAGGGTCAGGAGGAGAAGATAGTGAAAGTTATCTTTGCTCCCTCTTCTACCCTCGCTTGGGTCCTGTGCCAAGCATAGTTTGGATGGACCCAAAGATCTGGCCCATAGGCCAGAGATTGAAGGAAATTAAGTTATACCAGTGATTAATTTGTCCCATTGAAATAAATATGCAGAAATTCAGACACACAAGCTTCTTCTTATGGATAGAATTTCATAAGAAGTGAAAAATGTGGCATCTTTCTACAGTTGCACTAGTCTATGGAGATCAATTATTTTTGAAAGCACTGGCTGATACTTAAAAGAAAGGTAGTAAATGATTACATTTGAAAGACATTGGGTTAGATATTTGCCCACACTCCTCCTCCTCCTTTTTTTCTGGATGCTTTGTGCTGCTTGGCACCAGGATTCCTGGGTTCTATTCCTGGCTCTGGGCAGGGAGAGTGGGCTAGTGCTTACAGAAGTTCTTAAATAGGTAGGATATCCAAGCACATAGTTCTGGCACATTCATTGCAAACAGCAATGTGGCTGAGGGGATGAGATTCAGGTTTGCCATTTCAGAGATCTGGTTCCTATTCTCAGTTTCTCCAGCAGTGCCCTCATGAAACTTCTCTATTACCTTAACTGTAATCTGCTTCCAAGAGCACCTTCCTCCAGGCTAAAGCCTCTCCACAATTTGTTGCCTGCATTGGTGGTGATAGAAGCCAAAGAGCCTGATTTGATTGCAACTTGAAATGTACAACAAAATGAGATTCACCTGAGAGTTTGAACAAACCCTATTTGGATTCCCACAGCAGTGCTGACATCTTCCATGGTGCAGCTACAGACAGAAGAGAAGTACCATAAAAGTGCTCTGAAGTCAAAGAAGGAAATTGGCAGAGGAAGAAATATTCTTTTCAGGCAGTGGTGCTGGACTACTTTTAATAGTGGGGGTGCTGAAAGCCAGCCCCTTTACCCTATCCATGCTCTCCCCACCCCCGAGCTGGGGCTGGGAGCAGGACTGTGTCTCTGTGAGAGGAGACCTGGATAGGCATAAGGGAGCTGAGGCTGGGGCCACAGCTGGGGGTGGGCGTGGGGCGAGGAGCAGAGCCCCAGGTGCAGGGCCACCAGCCGGGACGCCACGTAAAACCTGGGCGTGCTGCAGCACCCTCCACACCCCTAGTTCCCGCGCCTATGTTTTCAGGCTTCTGAGAGGGTATTACAAGATAATGGAGAGCAAACAGCAAATTAGAAAGTATTAAAACAAAGGCTTGAGGGTCCCTTTAAGGTCATAAATCTATTTTTAATGAACATATTTCCTGGCAGCTCTGGCTCAGCACATGAATGTAATTTCATATGCAAGATGGGACTACAAGGATGCACTTGAAATGCCTAGGGAGTTTCCTGATGATTTGATAGTGAGTGGAAGAGTCTCCCATTAGGATGAATTTGCTATGAACTCTCAATCAAAGCAGTGACAGAGGGGGGCAACTCGCCTTCTTCCCCACCCCCTTCTCTCTCTGACTCTCTCAAGGGCATTGGAACCATACTTCAGCAAGCAATACTTCAGAGACAACCAGACACAGCCCTTGAGCAAACGCAGAACAACAATGTGCCAGCTATATTTCTTCCATGTCCTACTATGGGGCGTGCACTGCTTTTGCTGCCTCCCATTCAGAATGATGCACTGGGGATTTTCCATAAGGAACGTGCGTTTACTCTCTGGGGCAGCAAAGGGGGAACATAGGCAGTGCCATACCAGCAAAGATCAATGGTCTATCTGGCTTGGTATCCTGTCTATGTCAATGGTCAATTTCAGATGTTTCAAAAAATTCTATAATCGGTGTAATAGTGCAATGCTATACGGGGGGGGGGGGGAGATGCCCCTCTCTTCTCGACCCTGGATAATGATAAGCTTATGTTTCCATGATTTTTGCCTTTTAGTAAATATGACTAATAGGCTACTGGGCACAAATCCAATCTGTCACACTTCACACATCAGAATAATTCAGCCAGAAATAGAAAGTATCCAACCCTTATTAGAGATATTTCCCTACAAGAAGAGGCTTATTTTTGCATGTAACTTACTTCACCTCAATTACGTACAAAAATCAGAAACAGCTTTGTGTCAAGCAGTGATCTATTTCTTTTTCAGAGACCTCATAACCATCTCTCTTCTGCTTAGTATGTCCAGCTGTCAGACTTCAAACCAGAGGCATTACAGATGGAAAAGTCATCTTGGCCATGACAACACAGGATTGTTCCCTTCAGGCGATGGAGCTCAAGCTCTGTTTTCGGAGTCAGATCTTCTTGTTAAGAGTTTCTAATTTTATCTGGCCTGGCTGGGTTTGTTTTAATGCTTTTAAAGCATGTTTTGAGTGAAAATTGACAGCCCTGGAGACTGAAATCTCTTGCTGAATAGATATAGCAAAGGAAGCAGCAATGCAGCCTTCCATGGCCCTCATCCCTTGCCTGGACTACCCAAAGTTCAGTATTTATGGCCTGTTCTCAGCTGAGAGAGCCAACCAGGGAAATGATTAGTGCCAATAGTGGTGTGAAAATCTATACACAAAAGTATCTGGATTGACACCACCGGCCCCTTTCCCCACAGATCATTGACAGCCATCAAGTGATAAGGACTTTCAATTTGAACCATCCTGTGCTGGGTTTGAACCAGTGAACTATAAACCAGAGGTCTGGTTTCCCTTTCTCAATCCCCTGAACAAGCCAATCCACCCTGTTGGATTTAAAGCATGTATTCACTATAATAGTATGTGAGCCTTGTGTTAGACTGGGCTGGAATTTCTCACCATTGGGTAATTAAATGGTTTTCATATTAATAGAGTTCCTCCACACCCAGAGGCACTTAAAATCTTTGCAGTATTCTGCTAGGATGATACGTCTACTTCAGATGAAAAGCTGCCCATTTTTCTACTGCCGAATCAAGTCCTCAGGCCTGATTCTACCCTGCTTTGCTCCCTGTGTCGTCATTTGCACCAGTGCAAAGGAGATGTAAAATGCTACTGTTCTGACTGGCTAGAATTTTAACCCCCTTTGAACAGGTATAAATGATACTGCAAGGTGCAAAGCAGTGAAGAATCTGATTCCTTCACTTCTACCATTCCCTTTGCAAAGATTTGTATGCTCTACTTCGCAGACTACACTGAAACTATGCCTTCCGGTTGCAGGAGTTCTGGCATCTCTGTTTTTAAATGTCAGTTGAAGATTTATCTATTGCTTAGACAATGTTTTAGCTCTAATCAGGGGCAACTCTAGCTTTTTTGCCACCCCAAGCACAGCAGTCAGGCAGCCTTTGGCGGCTTGCCTGAGGGAGGTCCCTGGTCCTGAGGATTTGGCAGATTTCTTGTGGGATGTCCGCTGATCCCACGGCTTTGGCATACCCGCTGCCAAATGTGGAGGACCAGTGGACCTCCCGCAGGCAAGCCGCCGAAGGCTGCCTGACTGCCGCCCTTGCAGAGACTGGCAGGGCGCCCCCTGCGGCTTGCCACCCCAGGCATGCACTTGGTGCCCTGGTGCCTGGAGCAACTGCTGGCTCTAATGTTTTTGTAAAGCACAGTGAGAGACCTGACCAGTACTATAGAAATCATTATTGTATTGCAAAGCACTGATTTGCATTGCACAATATTACCTTACACAGTGTTACCTTGTGCTCTGTAGTCTTGACTTGCATTATGGATTTCCTGTATCCAAGTGCATATGAATTAGGAATGGAATCCTTTGACAGGGAAAATGTGCATTTGTCTCCATTTCAAGTCTTGCTGAATTGGACATAATTGTGATTTGGATTTTTTTTTCCCCACCATTACCTGATAAGTCACATTTGCAAATACAAAGAGCAAGTCAAATAGGTTTTCTTTCTAGCTTCTAACATTTCTTTTGTCTGTTCCGTTTTTAAACCTGGCTCCAGGTGGTTGCGGAGATCAGTGTTCCAGGGTACTCTTAGCTGTAACATACTGTGGGATATGCAAACTATGGACAATACCACCAGGCCAGTGAAATGCCTGGGTCTCTTTATGTTACTCTAACATGCTCCTGCAGCCTCAAGAGACAAACACGTAACTGACAGTGATGCACATAAAGGCCATGCCTGCTTGCTGCACTCAGGACCCTGATTCCGGAGGAGATAAGGGCTGGGAAATGTTAATTGATTCAATTATCAAGCTAGCCAATACTCTTTTCATAAAAGGGACTGACAGGGGCTGAGTCATTCTCATCTCAGTCGACTCTCTCCCCCCAGCCAGGGAGCACTAAATGCCAATTCATTAAGGCACTGCATGGACAATGCAAGCACATGTAACACAGAGGCCTGCATCAGCTTGCAGACTGGGGCACACAGAAGGGGGCCTTCTCCAAGATAATTGCCTCAGTCCCTCATGGTGCAGGGTTCGCTTACGTCATTTATTCAGTCCAGGCATAGTTCACATGCAGATATTCCAGCCTTTTGATTGTTTCTTTGATGGAAACCAAAGTTACCATATTACCTACCTGATGAGAAGAGCACACGGATTAGTGGGAGACCAGTGAGGAATTGGGCACTGAGCAAAGTTAGAAGGATGCCTTTGTCTTTCCAAGGGTTATATTTAATTAGTTACTTGCATGATATATTTCTCTGTGTGATTCCTATTTGATAATACCATGTCTGCATTAGCAAACCAAGCCATTCCTAATTGAACCAACAGAAAAGAACTAGTTTGCGCACCAACAGTTCAGTATGCCACACTGATGTGTGTTCTGACCCATTGCAGTTTTGCCCAACATTCATTCTAGTTCTAAACTATTTCAGTTGCAGTGCTGCTGGGGCATCTATCCACAGTTTCTGACATGATTCCCAGAAGCAGTGCATTCTGGGGAGAGTTTGATGAGGCACTTGTGCACTATGGGACAGTAGCAGGAAGACTACTAGTACTATTTGTTCTACTAGGCCAACAACTTTCAGCCACATTGGCACTGACTGGTGCAGACTTAAATGCTATTTAGCCCTGATGAAAGTGAGTCTAATTCAAAGGGCATTTAGTACTCATGTAAACCATATGGAATTTGAACACCTTTGCGCATGGGCATGAGGAGTTCTACAAGCATGTTAAAGGGAACAAATGGTTTGTAGTGTGAAAAAGTACTCTAGTATAGACAAGGCTTCAAAGCAGTTGGATCTAGTAATATGTTGCGGCACAAGGTGATTGACCACAATAAATGGTGGGTGGGAAGTAAAAACAATTTATCCAACTAGTGGAAGGAACATAAAACTCTGCTGCCTTTTGCTGTAAAGCACAGTGAGACACACTGGCAGGGTGAGATACTGTGAGTATCTGTGAGTTTAGAGTTCCAGAAAGAAAGAAATAAGTTAATGGAGGATAGGTCCATCAATGGCTATTAGCCAGGATGGACAGGAATGGTGTCCCTAGCCTCTGTTTGCCAGAAGCTGGGAATGAGCAACAGGTGATGGATCACTTGATGATTACCCGTTCTGGTCAATCCCTCTGGGGCACCTGACATTGGCCACTGTTGGTAGACAGATACTGGGCTGGATGGACCTTTGGTCTGACCCAGTATGGCCGTTCTTATGTTCTTATGAGTATCCAAATTATTGTTCTTTATTAGTGATCAGGGGACCTCACAAGGCTGAGGTATGGTTCAGAGAGGCACTCAGAAGTGTGGATGCTTTTCCAAAGTAAGGATGAGTCCAAACGGTATCTGAACACCTACGGCTTCCATTCACACTAAGGAAGGGAGCCAGCATCTCTGAAGTCGGGTCATTTTTATGTAGGTGCCTAAAAACTAGAAACGTAACCCAAATTTGAATATTTAATCCATAGTGCCTATGAATATTTATTGCTATTTTAAAAGTCATACCTTGTTAATGAGACATCATCCCAGGGGCAGTGGCTTCCCCTGCTGTAAGTGTCATTCCTAGAAGTACAATTCACTCCACCATGCCCTGTCCACAAAGAACAATATTTTCAGGAATAACCAAATCCCAAGAATATTCCAGAGACTGTACTTCCAGGCACTTGGTCTTTTGATACCATCAGTGAAGAGGTATAAGGAACCTAGTACAAGTGCAGAAGGGATGCATGTCCTATCAGTACTTGTGAGCCAACATTCATAGCTGTTTTGGAGCTATCCACTGAATCTCTTATTAAATTTGTCTTCTCTAACAAGATGATGGTATGTTAAAGGTAGACAAGAGGCGACTTGCTTACTGCATTGCTAATGGCATTGTATCTCATTCTTTGGTGACCCCCACCTCAGAGGCTGATTGCTGCTGATTCAGTAAGAGGGATTAGAGTTCCATGCTGGCAGCATGGTCCAATGTTCAGCAGGAGCAATGTGACCTTTGGATGTGAGAGGTTCTATTAATCTATTTCTGATTGTTTTAAAGTCTCTGTGATATTTCCCGCATCTAGGTCAACCTTCCCTCACTTCAGTGATTGCACAGCAGCTAATTGGTGCTAGTACAGATTAACCAGTGAGTAGGTGAGATGCTGCTGAGGGCTCAGTGGAAGCCCAACTTGATTGTGCCTACCACCAATTCTTTCTGTCTTCTGAAAAAATAATGCATCATTATTTAATAATAACACTGATTGAGTGCCCATCACCTTGTTCTGGGCATCTTGCATAGCTAATAAACAACTGTTATTAATTGTGTTAGATGAACCCTGTCCTTGGCCACATTCACCTACTGCAAAGACAGAACTTGCCTAGCTAAGCAACCAAGCAAATGAAAAATAAATTGGTTGTTTTGTAATTACCCTCTAAATGTGGTTAAAAATGAGGTCTGATGGAGGAAACTCTCCTGAGAACCTGAGCATCACCTGCCATGAGTTCCACCCAGAAAATTAACAGGAGAAGTTGCCAGCTGTTTGCACTAGCCCACCAACTGTTTGCACCTCTTGCCTGAACGTATAAGAAAGGTGATCTCTGGGACAGCAGGGATCTCAAGATCAAAGGGCCCTACTGGTTGTTTAGCAGGCTTTCTTCTTCTGATATACTTCAAAAAGTAATAGCAAAAAATAAAATTGAAGTATATCAGAAGCAGAAAGCCTGCTTAACAACCAGTGGAGACACTGGATGACTGAGATGCTAAAGGGGCACTCAAGGATGATAAGGCCATTGCGGAGAAACTAAATGAATTCTTTGCATCGGTCTTCATGGCTGAGGATGTGAGAGAGATTCCCAAACCTGAGCCATTCTTTTTAGGTGACAAATCTGAGAAACTGTCCCAGATTGAGGTGTCATTAGAGGAGGTTTGGGAACAAATTGATAAACTAAACAGTAATAAGTCACCAAGACCAGATGGTGTTCACCCAAGAGTTCTGAAGGAACTCAAATGTGAAATTGCAGAACTACTAACTGTAGTCTATAACCTATCATTAAATCAGCTTCTGTACCAAATGACTGGAGGACAGCTAATGTGACACCAATTTTAAAAATTTGATCCCAGCAATTACAGGCCGGTAAGCCTGACTTCAGTACTGAGCAAACTGGTTGAAACTATAGTCATCAACAACATTGTCAGACACATAGATGAACATAACTTGTTGGGGAAGTGTGAACATGGATTTTGTAAAGGGAAACCACACCTCACCAATCTACTAGAATTCTTTGAGGGGGTCAACAAGCATGTGAACAAGGGGGATCCAGTGGATATAGTATACTTAGATTTTTAGAAAGCCTTTGACAAGGTCCCTCACCAAAGGCTCTTAAGCAAAGTAAGCTTTCATGGGATAAGAGGGAAGGTTCTCTCATGGATTGGTAACCGATTAAAAGATAGGAAACAAAGGGTGGGAATAAATGGTCAGTTTCAGAAGGGAGAGAGGTAAATAGTGGTGTCCCCCAGGTGTCTGTACTGGGATCAGTCCTATTCAACTATTCATAAATGATCTGGAAAAAGGGGTAAATAGTGAGGCGGCAAAATTTTCAGATGATACAAAATTACTCAAGATAGTTAAGTCCCAAGCAGACTGTGAAGAGCTACAAAAGGATCTCTCAAAACTGGGTGACTGAGCAACAAAATGACAGATGAAATTCAATGTTAATAAATACAAAGTAATGCACATTGGAAAACATAATCCTAACTATACATATACAATGATGGGGTCTAAATTAACTGTTATCACTCAAGAAAAATCTTGGAGTCATTGTGGATAGTTCTTTGAAAACATCCACTCAGTATGCAGCAGCAGTAAAAAAAGCGAACAGAATGTTGGGAATCATTAACAAAGGGATAGATAAAAAGACAGAAAATATCACATTGCCTCTATATAAATCCATGGTACGTCCACACCTTGAATACTGTGTGCAGATGTGGTTGCCCCATCTCAAAAAACATATATTAGAATTGGAAAAGGTTCAGAAAAGGGCAACAAAAAAGATTATGGGTATGGAACAGCTGCCATATGAGAGATTAATAAGACTGGAACTTTTCAGCTTGGAAGAGAGATGACTAAGAGAGGATATGATAGAGGTCTATAAAATCATGACTGGTGTGGAAAAAGTAAATAAGGAAGTGTTATTTACTCCTTCTCATAACACAAGAAGTAGGGGGCACCAAATGAAATTAATAGGCAGCAGATTTAAAATGAACAAAAGAAAGTATTTTTTCACACAATGCACAGTCAACCTGTGGAACTCCTTGCCAGAGGATTTTGTGAAGGCCAAGACAATAACAGGGTTCAGAAAAGAACTGGATAAGTTCATGGAGGATAGCTTCATCAATGGATATTAGCCAGGATGGACAGGGATGGTGTCCCTAGCCTCTGTTTGCCAAATAGTGGGAATGGGCACCAGAGGATGGATCACTTGATGATTACCTGTTCTGGTCATTCCCTCTGGGGCACCTGGCATTGGCCACTGTCAGAAGACAGGATACTGAGCTAGATGGACCTTTGGTCTGACCCAGTATGGCTGTTCTTATGTTCATGCAGGTCTTTAATAGATAACCAGCACCCTGAACTGTACCTAGAAGCAAACCGGTAGCCACTGCAGTTAAAAAAGCACTGAGGTAATGTGCTTGTATCCAGCCTCCCCCTGAAAAGTGAACAGTCACATTGCGCATTAGGTGAAACTTCTGAGTGTCCTTCACAGGTACTTCTAAGTAGAGCACAAACACAGCTCAGTTCTGACATCCTCCCCCCAGCTTTCCCGATTCACTTTGCACTGCTCTCTACCAGTTAAATGCTCTCAAGGACTGCAAACTCCTTTTTTTATTGCTACATATCACTCAGGTTTGAACTGGGCTCATGTTTAATCCTCCATTTTCCAGGAGATTTTTTGCCTCCTCCCCACCCTCCCAGCACACACAGCGTGGAGTGAAATAAAGAATTTTTAAATCTGTCAGCCCAGAAAATGCAAATCAACTGAAGTTCAGTTCCAAACCCAGGTCCAATCCGTACCCTGGTCTCTTGGAGTCAGCTACACATCTCAGGGTTTGTCATGGCTGGGCTTGGACAGGTTTCTCAGCTGCCTCTTGTGCCCAATATCTTGATATTTTGGTTTTTTCAGTTGCGCAGTGCTGGTGGTGTTATCACCAGTTTGTTGACCAGTTTTAAAGTGAAATAAACATTTTAATTAACACAAGAGAATCTGGCAAGCAGTATGTTAATGGCAAATACATCTATGTGTTATTGGCCTGGACTGGTCCATGCCTGGAGTGAATGTGCTCTGATCTACTTCTAGCTCTTGGTTCAGTTCACCCAAGGGACTATGAAGAAGGAAAGAAGAAAAGCATTTAGATATGCTGTATAATTCAAACAGAAATTATGGTTCTGATGCACAGATTACTGTGGCCTTTGTTAAGCAGGAGGTCATACTAGGACCTGGTCTACACCAATGAGGTAAGTCTAATTTAAATCTACATAGCTTAGACTGATTTACAGTAGTGTCTACACCACTCGGGGAGGTGGAGTACTGAAGTCAACAGGAGAGCGGTCTCCCATCGACTTATTGTGTCTTCACCAGACCCACTAAATCAATGCTGCTGCATTGATCGACAGTGAAAGCTAGCCCTATATGAACACAATGGTCCCTTCTGTTCTTAAAATGTCTGTATCTATAAATAGAGATGACAGAACCATGTATGTATTAATAAAATGCAGAAGCATATGAGAAGGAATTATTTTAGATCAGTCCTTTGCATGTCTCATCTAAAAGAGTCAGATTATTTCAAGAAGAGAGGACTTGGGGAAACAATAAAATGGCACCAACACTATAAGGGAACCTGATGGTCAAAGAATTGAAGAGCCAAGACCCAAAGTCATAACTCTGTTGTTACTCTGGCAAAACTTCCATTGAGATCAGTGAGACTTATGCCTGAAAGGGTACTGGGTAATGACCTCAGAACATGTTCCCATAGAAACCAGAGAAAGAAGAAATTGTCTTTAAGGCCCAGATAGTCCATCTCCTGCAACCATTGCAAAGTTATTCCAGACAGCTGCTGCTCCAGGACTTTGTTCATTCCAGTTCCATCCACTCCCCTTGGGAGGCTTCTCCACAACCTGATATATCTCACTAACAGGAAGTGTTTGTTTCCTGACATACAGCCTAAATTTGACTTGATTTAATTTCATCCTATTGCTCCAATTTCTACCCCCACTGGACCACTCTGAACAACATCCTCTTCCTCCTTGGAGTTCATGCCCTTCAGATACTTGTATCTTGATATCTCTCCCTCAATCACCAAAATAGCTTACTTAGCTCTTTTAATCTTTTCTCATAAGTCATCTCAACCAGCCCTTTAATCATTTTTGTAACTCTGCTCCAAGGCAGTGGAAAGCATCTGTTTATAAGGTTTTCAAGATCTGATGTGAAATGCAATAATAGTTTTTAAAGCAAACAATATTTTTTTCATCAAAAAATCCTTTATTTGAGATTTTTCCATAATGTGGGACTAAGCCACCACATTCCCCTCCCTTTCTGTACAAGTTTCAGTGGTGTATCAGTTTCATTTGCACCACAAGGAAACACTTGCTGAGCATCTCCAGGGCTGAGTTTTACAACGAGTAAATTCCCTTTCTTTATGTCGTTTAATAACAGCTAGATGGCTTTCCCCTCCGAATTTATGGCACTATGTTCTGCTCTCTGTCCATTAGGAGGCACGTGGCCCTCCTCTGCTGTCTCTTGGAATGGAGGAATAGTAAAACCATGTATAGTAGAACAATGTCACTACTGAAATCCTTGGCTGAACTTCAGTTCTGTTGATGCACAACTCCAAGACCCCAGCTATTGGTCCACAAGGTGAAATGTATTTCTTCTAGAGACCACTCTACACTGCTCTTCTTTTCTAGATCAGATCTCAGGAAGAAGGGGAGAGGGAGCTAACCTTGCTCTTCTAAACATCCCTCCAGTCCTGCATGCTAGTGACCTGCTGGATGATTTGTCAAGGGTTGCTCTACCTGCTCAGATGCAATGCAAAATAGGGGATTGAGGGGAGAGGCAGAGAGAGCCACCATGCTGGCATTGCACCATTATAAAATGGACTTTGGAATTAATTATCTCAGTCTAGCGATATCCCAACAGGTGCTGCTGGTCAGGACTGAAGACATGTGTGTGTAGGGAGTGGGAAACAGGATGGAAAAAGGAAGGGGTGCTGAACATCAAGACGGAGGGACTTTACATCATATCAGTTAATTGTTTTCCATACACACCAGTATTAACAGGGAACACCCATCTCTGAGGGCTACAGGAGGACAATGACTCCTAGCTGTGCAAAAACCATAGCGAAAGAAACAAGCATAGGCCAGCTCCTGCCAACACCATCTAGACTCTACTGGGGCCTAATTTGTACACCTCCTTCTGTCTCCCTCACCTCCACCCATTTCATTTTGCCTGGCAAAATGCTAAAGTAAAGCCAAGCTGGCTGCCGCTGCCAAGTTTCTTTAATTAAATTTGGCTGCTGCATCCATTCTGGAGTTAATGACCCTTTCCCATACAAACCCCAGCTACCCAGACCTGTAAATTATACAAAAGCCTTGCTTAACTCTCCCACTTATTTCTGATCATCCCTGCATCAGATCAATTTTCACTCCAGCCATTATTAGGATTTGTAAAACTCCTCTCTCTTGCTGCTGGGAGTGATCTGAAGCTCTGAGGAGGGCACAGAAAATGGGTCCTGCCTAAATCTCTCATTAATTTGGGTGCTGTTTTACAAATGCCTCTGTAGTTACTGCTCATTATCAGAGCATCTCTCTACAAAGGGCTGTAAGTGACAGCAGCAGTATCCACAGCTGATTAGGACATACTTATTCTTATGAACCACAGTGAATAGGAAGCAGCAGGCTTCATTCACAGGCAGTGTTGGTTGTTATAGATATTGCAACCCCATGCAATATCTTTGAGGACCATATTGTATTAAGTTTATGTATTATTGAGGGCCAGGGATTGTATGCAACTCTGCCAGGAATCAAAAACAGTGGGAGGTGATTAAAGTGGATTACCTAGGTTGTAAAGACCTCCAGAAAGGTGAGGCTTGCACATACTACCCCAAACCTGGTTTTCCAAAGACCAACAGACATAGAAAGGGCTTTTGATATAAAAAGACTGCATTTGAACTGATTCATGGCCTTTCTGATGCAACAAACTGACAGAAACTTCTGTCCAAGGGGTCCCCAACCCTTATGGAAGGGTTGGAAAGACGTTGGCCTACTAGGGCCTCGTATGATTGATAGCTGACTCCTGGTCTGGTTAGTGTGTGATTAAATCAGTGTGTCGTTTTTATTATGTTTTCTCTCTAACGTTTTTAACAGAAGAATAAATGGGCTTGCTTAGAAAGAGCTGTGTGGTAACTTGCAGCTGTTGGCAATGCATGGCTCACAGCCCTCAGGGAGAGACAGCAACGCACAGGCACTGGCCATTAGACAGGCTGGCTTGCTGGGGATATCATGGTGTGTGGCAGGGAGCTATGCAGCTTAAAACCTCCCAGTCAGAAGGGGGTGGGACAAAGGCCCTGCCCAAAGACCAGTGACAGCTGGAGACGTGATACCTGACTGGGCACTCCTGGAGTGGACCAGGAGATACATGTGCAATTACTCTGAAACTATGACACTGGTCACCAAAGAGAAACTAACCTGGGAGGAGCAGCAGTGGGGAGGAGGGCATCAGGAAAAGGAACCGGTTGGGGCCAGGAGAGACACCCCCTCTCCCACAAGGTCTTTAGTCTTCTTGAGCTTTGCAAAATGGTCTAACCATTCACAAACCTCAACATATAAAAGTTCAAAATGTAGCAATAAAAGCCCCATGAAACCACTCAGGCTGCAATAAAATGTCTAAACAGGTTAATCATCAATGAATATTTTTAAAACAAACATTCTTGCACAATGGGGCTTCTAGGCTTAGATGGATCTCTTAGAACAGGTCTCTTTTGATTGCCTCCCTGCTCAGAGGACTCTTTCCACCCTTGCCTGTTGCCTTCGGTGTTCCCACAAGGACATGCCTTCCCCTCTCTAGTCCTGCGATTACGCCTCTCTCTCTGTGCTCAGGATTCTGAGCGTCCACTATGGTCTGTTTATGTTGCTCCAGCAGCATAGGGGCAAATCAAGAGAACTATTTGGCCCCCAAGGAAAACCTCTCAGTGAAGGGGCAGTTTAGGACCATCATATGTGGCCCTGCATTGCCCCCACCCCTCACAGCCCTCAGTGCAGAGTCATGCTTCATGGGGTGTCTTGGAGATGGGAGGCAGAGTGGCCAGAACACTATGCTGAGAGGCACAGCACAGATTCTTTCTCTGTCCGCTCGTGCTTTTCTTGGTTGGAAAAGGCATTCAGCTACTATGGTAATGGGCACAGTATATACAATTTAAATAGCACTGAAGAACTCCTTCTGCTACTAAGTGATGGCATGGAGGAAAAGTGCATGGAGCCTTTTCCTTACGGTGTAGGTAACACCTATTGTTATTACATTACTATTAATGATAGAAGTGACACAGTACGGTAGATATACACAGGTAAAACAGCAGCAACTGTGACTAAAAAGAGCCATGCAATGTAACTGAGGCAAATGCAATACACAGGATAAAAACTGAGACATGAATTATATTGGGGAAGTGCTATGGCCTAGGCTAGAGATGATCACAGTGGTCCCTTTTGGCCTTGGAATCTATGAATCTAAACGTTGTAGAGACCGCACTGAGGAGAAGATGAGGATGCTTCATTAGGGCTGCCCAGAGGGGGGGCAAGAGGGGCAATTTACCCCAGGCCCCACAGGGTCCCCCATGAGAGTTTTTTGGGGCCCCTGGAGTGGGGTCGTTCACTGGCTCCGGGGGCCCTGGGAAACTCTTGTGGGGCCCAAGCCCCAGGAGCTTCCTCTGCTCCCGGTCTTCGCTGGCGGGGGGTTCTTCCGCTCCAGGGCAGAAGGACCCCCTGCCTCCAAATTACCGCCGAAGCGGGACCCACCTCCGAAGTGCAGCCGGGTCTTCGGCAGTAATTCTGCGGCAGGGGGGCCCTTCTGTTCCGGGACCTACCACCGAAGTGCCCCGGAGACCCGCGGCGGGGCCCCCCCGCCATCGAATTACCACCGAAGACCTGACTGCACTTCGGTGGCGGGTCCCGCTTCGGCGGTAATTCAGCGGCGGGGGGGCCCCCACCGCGGGTCTCTGGGGCACTTTGTCGGTGGATCCCAGAATGGAAGGACCCCGCCGCCACTAAATTACCACCAAAGCGGGGGCCCCCTGCCACTGAAGACCCCAGGCCTCCGGAATCCTCTGGGTGGCCCTGTGCTTCATAGAAGAATGATTGAAGGAAAAATCTGAAGGATAGTGTTTGGCACAGATTGGGTTGGGAAGTTGTTCTAAGCAGAGGGAGTGGCAGGAAGGAGGACACAAAGCTATGAGTGAGACAAGGCGACAAAGGGAGCCATTAGGAATGAAAGGTAATGCAGGATAAAATGAGAGAAGAATTTTAGGTGGGGTGGAGTTATGCAATGCCTTGAGCAGGAATACAAAGGAGTTTGAGGGCTTGTCTACACTCGCAGCTCTGCACCGGTGCAGCTGTGCTCTTGTAGCACTTAGTGAGGACGCTATGTATGCTGACGGGAGAGCTTCTCCCATCGGTGTAGGTACCCCACCTCCAAGAGAAGTGGTAGGTATGTCAACAGGAGAAGCTCTCCTGTCAAAATTGCACTGTCTACACTGGGGGTTAGGTCACAAAACTGCATTGCTCAGGGGTGTGGATTTTTCACACTCCTGAGAGACATAATTATATCGACATACGTTTATAGTGTAGACCAGGGCTAACTTTACTATAAAAGGAACGAGGAAACCAGCAAAGGGATTTACGAATATGACCAGCACGTCTGGAGAGCGGGAAAGGAAGATAACACAGCCTACATTAGAAAGCAAATAGCCGCCTCCACAGCTGAGAGAAAGAGAAACTAGATTAGAATCATTACTAATGGAGCAAATTGCTTCATTATTTCTCAGATCTTCAACCTTCTACCCCCTAAACAAAGAGTAAATGGGCTTGGAGGGTTCCCAAAATGTTTTCCCTTTGTGCTGTTGGCAGAGAGAGACGTTTCAGAGGGAAGAATTAAGGAAATGAACAAAATGTTAATAGACTCTTTGATGTGAGAGCCGCTGTCTTCTGCCAGAATAATGAATGTATTTGTTCGGCATCTTGCTGCCCTTTGATAGCAAATTACCACTGTGTTTGGACAGCATTTGAAGTATTTAAATACTCCCAAACTGAAATGAAAGATCTTTTCTTTACACTTTTTGAGTCCAGGCCCCAGATAACCATCCTGTTCATCGTTAGAACTTGAAACTGACTCAAAGAAATAACAAGGCTCTTTGAGTTCAGGACAGAGGAACACTTACAGTGCTGGGAGTGGAGGGAGAACTGGACTGGAGGGTACTGCAGTTCAGGGCTGAGGTACATCAGCATTGCAGAGGGATGGGGACAGATTTACAGGTCAAGTCTGAAGTGCACTGGAAGGTGCTATGGAAGCATGGGCTACTCGCCTCTGGGAAGTGGGGCTGTACAGCCCACTTGTGTTGCCATCACCGGTAAGTCAGTCAATGTTTGTTATGTTGATTGTGTGCCCACTAATAGTAGCATTTTACCAAAAGTGATGGCCACACACTAATGGACACATTTTCACAGCAGGTGCAAGCCCTATTACTGCTATGAAAAGGCTTCACAGTCATCTCCATTGTCTTTCCATTGATGTATTATTATTCCTTATTCACTGCAGGCAACAGGTCACAGTGCCCTGGAAAACCTGCTACTATCACACTAACTCTGTGTGTGTGTGTTGTTTTTTTTCCAGGAATATGTTTTTCTAGGTGATTTGGAAATGTACGATAATTAGAAATTGGTAAAGCTGGCTAGAACCAAGCAAGCTGCACTCAGGCTGGACACTGTGTCTGGAGCCAACAGTAGAAGAGTTTACACAAGGCTGTCACTGATTTCTGCTCTATTGTTGAGTATATGCCCAGCTGAGTCCCTGCACTGCAAGGCTGCTATTCTTACGCTGAGTCAATACTACACTTCCAGGCTGCTACACTCAAGCTGGACCCACACCACACACTTCCAGGCTGCTAACTTCATATCAAGTCACCCATATCTGCTGGGTGGCTAAAGTCATACCAATCTGATGCCACAGTGCCAAATTGCTGGGGTTATATAGAACCATTAGCATGATGCACCAGCTGCTGAGATTATCTAGAACCAATATCATGTTGTGCTGAACTACCAGGCTTAAACAGAACTACTACTATGTTCTGCCAGGTTGAGAGGCTTCCTCAGAGCCAAAACCACGCTGAGCCAAGATCCTGGGCAAATTCAGAGGTGAAAGAAGGTTGTACTGGGTTGATGAGTTTATCCAGAGAAGACGGCAAGTTGCTGGGGTTATGCAGACCCACTATCACACTGCACCTAGATGCTGTAATTACAGAACTAGCAGTGTGTGCCATAGGGTTGTTGGCTTCTTCAGAGCTGAAATTTCAGGATTCCTAGAGAATAATTCTTTAACACTTGATACACAACAGAGAATGCATTGTTGATGTGTGAGGCAAATATTCTAAATGGTTTCAAGTTAAACTGCCAGAGGATTTGCATCGGGAGTTTCTGTTAGCATTTATGCTTCACTTCCCTGATCTCTTGAACTCTGGCTGTCACAACAGCATCTCATCTCAACCTAGAGGACTGAGTCTGAGTCAATGATAGGGATTCATAGCACACAGCCTACATACAAATGAGAGGTTCAGTCAGTTGTCCTGGGGTTAGAACCCCACAAGCAAGTCAGAATGGGATAAATCAAATGCATTTCCCTGAATCTCAGCAAAGGCACTAGCCACCTTCTTTCATTTCCAGCTGCTGCAGTCATTAGTATTTTCTGAAACAGTCTGTGGGTGGAATGTGTCCCGATGGAAGGTCAGAGACTCCACTCTTTTATCAAGGGAGACGGATTATCGTATTTCAATGCTGCCAGGGTCTCTAGTGCTGCCCAACCACTCACAGCTTGTCCTGCTGTGTGTGGGTGGAGAAATTCCTTCACTTATTCTTAACTCCCTTGTGGCCAAAGACAGAGTCTGTCTGAGGGAATCCTGCCCTTGAATGGGTAATTCACCAAACAAAATCCCTTGGAAGAGGGTGGCAAGGGGGGAGGGGCTTTTTTACCATATATCACCCTTGTCTGTAAAATAAGTCCTCACAGGTTTTACTAGACCATCTTTAAGCCTAGTCCAGCTAACTTTGGGCTTCTCTCTAATTCATAGGACCATAGATATTAGACACAGAAAAGTCCATTCAGTCCATCTCCCAGCGAGGCAAGGATTTGTTTCCCCTGTAGTACATTTGCCAGCATTTGGTTTAGTATTATTTTACTATCCCAAGTAGTGAAGCTATCACCACTTCCCCTGGGTTATTCCACAGCCTAACACAATACTAAAGACTGATTTGATCTATCTAGCCTTACAGCTTCCAGTTTTGGAGAGTGAATAGTTTTCATTTATCAACCAGGACTGTTCTTGAATGTTCCACAGGCATTAAGCCCTTCAGATATATTGTTAATAACATTAAATTATATTATATATTAATAAGTTTCATCCATTACAAACTTAAAGTGCTTTGCAGAGTCTAGTATGTAAGGGCCACTCACTAAAATAACAACCATTCTTTGCTCTTACATAGCATTTTTCATCTGTCAATCCCAAAGCTCTTTTCAAAAGAGGAAAAGTATTGCTAGCCCGATTTAAAATTTGGGAAACTGAGGCATAGAGAGAGGTTTTCTTCTTCTTCCATATGATTAGGGTAGGTAGCAACAACTACAAATTTATATCTAAGTTTGATAGGCAGCACATTGCTGCAGCAGTGAGCTGGTGAATGTCCTTCAGGCTCCCAGCAAAAGAACGAAGGGGATATGATGTGCTCTATCATTTGTGCCTAGTGACCAGAGTTATATATAGGTGTTTGCCTCATTTTCCATTTAAACAGGGTTTGTCCACCTCTCCCATGAGATGTCCTGATGCAATTGAATCTGCACCAGTCTTTCCAACATAAATCAAAACTCGGTGGTTCCTCAGGATCAATGATGAGCTGTTTGTTTTGAGCCATCGAAGTGCTCAATGTGACTCTCCATTGAGCCTCAGCATCAAAGTTTGGTGTAAGGATCTTGATACTGTTCCATAGAGGGGTGTGGGATTTTAATCTTGTCTTTGGCGGGGTCTGCAAGTCATGGTACAGTGGGATCCTTGTATTTGCACTGACATGATTAAGAAAGTGAGATGTCTGAGCAGCTCTTCTAATCTGTGGAGACTGAATGTGCGACAGGACCAGGAGCCAGTCAACTGGAGTAGAACTGAGCGTCCCTGATACTATGCACATAGCATTATTGAATTGAATATCAAGGAGTTTAGTGTGATGGCTATGAGACTACACTGGTGCACAATATTCAGCTGCAGACTTTACCAAGGCAATTGTTGTGGTTCTTAAGGTCTGTGGACTGGAGACGCATGATGTTCCAGACAATTTTCTGATAAGCGTGACATGAGACCTGACTTTATCATGGGTGTTCTTGAGGTGTTGTCGAAGTCCAGTCCCGTGTAACACCAAGATACTTTGGATTAGCTTCCTGGCTGATGCTCTCACTTCAGAACTGCACATCAAGTTTGGTATTAGCCATTTTATTGTTCAAATGGAAAGCAGTTACCACAGGGTTTTTTTTTTGCAGGGGGGGATTAGGCTAAAGTTTCCAGCATTGAAAATAATCAGCCATTGTGCTAAAATCTCGGGTTAGGGTGCAGCTGATGGTATGGAGGCTTGTCTGCTGAACAGCTAGAACAATATCATCTGCATACATGAATTTCCTTGATTCTGTCGCTGGTATATCTGCAGTATATAGATTAAAAAGTATTGGGGCCAGGACAGAGCCCTGAGGGATGCCGAGATTAGAGTTCTTGGTCTACTGATCTGGCCATTAAGGTGTACCTTAAAGTGGCAGTCCCATCATTGCTGCCAAAAGGCGGATCATTCGCCAGCAGTGAATGTCGCAGGAGACCTTGAGTAGAAGGCCCTTGTCGTATGCCAAGGATAGATAAACAAGAGTGATTTATGTTGGAATCCTGCCTCAATGTGGCTGGTAAGTGAAGCTACTTGGTCACAGCAGTTCCTCTTCGGGCACAATCCTCCATGCTCCACTGGGAGGATGTCTTCAACAATATCAGACAGACTTTGGACCAGTGCCTGTTCCATGAGCTTGCTGGTGGTTGAGAGGAGAGAGATGGGGAAGTAGGTGGATGTGTCCTCTGGGGGTTTCCCAAGCTTCAGTAGGGACACCACTGTTGCCTGACGCCAGCTTGTTGGCACTTCTCCAGTTCTATGCACGGCAGCAAAAAGCACCACCAGTCATTCCCGTTCTCATCTCCCCAGACTCTTGAGAAACTCTGGAGGAATGCCATCAACCCCTGCAACTTTCCGGCTTTTGGTTTCCAACAGCACAACAATGATCTCCTCAACAGAATATGGGGAAAAGAGTGGGCATTGTTGAAGGTTTCTGCGGAGTTCCGGCTGGACCTGGTATGTAATCTTGTCTGTCAGCGTCTTGCTGTTAGAAAGAAGATGAGAGGCAACAGCACTTGCTGTCACCTTTGCTGAGCGTTGTGTTACTGGCTGGGATCCTCCAAGTTGTCACAAAAAAGCCCATGCCTTATGGCTCGAATGGGTGAAATTAAGGCTTTCAATGGTCTCTTTCCACCTTTCCAGGCGCACTGAATTCAAGGACTCAAGCAGCACAGTGGTTTGATCTAGGTTGATGGTCTTTTCATATTCCCTCAGGAGAGACTTGGATTCTTTTGTCCCACAGGGGGTGACAGCCTTGCAGTGACCACGTGGGATGTACTTCTTAGCGGTCAATTTTAGGACGTTTGTAAAATGACCAAAGTTTCTAGGTATTGGTTTGAGCCATGGGAGCTAAGATTCTGGTTCTGAAGTGTAGGCAGATCAGTCAGCCTTGTGGAAATTCCAACGCAGCTTTGGCACAGACTGCAAAAGAGGCACTTCCAGGGCAACCTGGAGGATGATTGGGTGATGTTGGCTATGCGGGAGGTGGCTCAGAATTCTTCTTGTTGTGGCCAGTGGGACTCCTGCACTATTATGGGGTCACAAAACATAGGTCAGGGTTGTGATCCGTTGTCCACCTCGCAGACTGAAAAGATCCAGATAGCTTCGGATCATAGAGCAGGTGGAGGCACATTCTGTGATCTGCTTCCCAGTCTTTGTTATGGCTGCTAAAGTCACTATGTAGATGGCTAGATGAGGAAGGGAAGGTAAAATGGAATCAGGCCACATGATGTTAGGTGGCTTGTATATGTTTACTATCATGACGTCCCTAATTCTAACCACGTTGATCTCTCTTCCACTGGTCTATGATTCTTCCAAAACTTCCACGTCCTCTCATCCATTTTGCATATACACTGCTAGCCCATGTTTTGGATGGTTGACAGCAGTGATTTCAATATAGTCATAAAGTTTCCAGAGATAAAATCTATCTTCTTCTTTCACATGTGTGTCTTGGAGGGCCACGATGTCAATGTGATGGTCTTTGAGGGTTCTTGAGAGGCAATCTGCTTTTTCCCTGGACATCCCTTCTTATTAAGTTGGTATATTTGGAGGACTGGCCCAACTGTTCTTTTTTGGTCTCAGAAAGCATGGTTTGAGGAAGTATAATTATTGCTACATTCACTGGGAGGTTGGTAAAATGAAGTCCAATGGCCAATTGATGACTTTGGTATGTGGGTGGATTTTCACAAAACACAGAGCATAAAAAACACCAGCACTTAACAGAAGCTCCATGTAAAGGTTGTCATCTTCCTCCCTTAGAAAGGGTAAAGTGACTTTCTTAAGGTCACACAGCAGGCCATTGGCAGAGCCAAGAATAGAACCCAGGTCACCTGAATTCTACTCCCTGCCCTTTGTACTAAATCTTGCTACCCCAAATAAACCAAAGAAGCTTGTGATGGGCTGAGATTGTGTGTTTTTTCCTGGTTCCCTGGCAAATGTTAGTAACCTTGCTAACTATATTTGCCCATGTTGTCATCTCCACCATCCTTACAAATACCTTTGACCCATCTCCCTTACACTTCCAAACTCATTTAACACACTGGCACAACCATTACTTCAAGTTCTCTTCTCCAGCTCCATCTCGGAAGACTCCCAGATCTGTCCCAGTGCTAAGCCGATTGTTTGCACAAGGCCGATCATTAGGGATAAGTAGAACAGGGAGCAATGAATGTGGCTAATTTCATACAATTATGGATACTAATCCTCCTCTTATTCTCTGTGTGTGTCTGTTTATAGGGCAATTACACAGTAGACAGGCTGCAATTAGAGTGATTTTCTCTGAGGGGCTGCACTTGTACCACTGAGTGCTGAACTGGGTGGACTCCAAATGGGAACTCCACCTCCTCCTCTCATTGGTGTTCCCACAGCACTAAGTTCGCCTCAGACTTGACGCTGAGAACTTCATAAGCTTATTCATTTTGTTACCTTTACTGCCTAAGTGTTTCCCAGTAACATACCTCCTCTGGCACTGTCTTTCTCCTCTTCTCTTTGTGCGTGTGCATCACAATTTGCTCTTAAAAAGGTATTATCTTGTACGTCTTCCGCGTAGAATAAGAAATGGAAGAAACATGCAATAGAAGTAAATAAAAATATCTATCACTGAGTATCTCCACAGCTCAAATCTACACCTCAGTTTTCATAGCTGGTGTATGAAAACCCCAAACTATGGCGGATTGGATGGATCAGAAGATTTGTAATAGGAGAAAGAAACTTTCATCTCTATGACATCAGTGGGACTCCAGCCCAATTTGGGAGTGGCTAAGTGTTATTACCACCTGCTGGCTGCTTGGTGCTATGTGAAATGAGTTGCTGGTCTTCATCCAGTTCCCAGTGGACCCAGGGTCCACAGTACAAAGCTGCATCCACTCTGGGAGTCTCAACAGAGAAGAAAAAGAGTGAACTACGCTGTTAGTCCTGTCCTACAGGCCAGGCAGATAAGGCATTTTTTATATGTTTGCACAGCACTTAGAACAATGGGTCCCAACTTGGCTGTGGCCTCTAGACGCTATTGCAATATACCAGGCAAATAATAACAAAGTTGGTAGCGGGGGGAAGCTTTCCCTGATGCTGTGTGTTCAGTGATTAAACTGACTTCACTCCCCAGTACTGTGCATCCAGCACTTTTCACCAGGACTGATTTAATATGTAATGAAGTTAAGACAATAAATAAAGTCTCCACTGCCAGTAACTAAAGAAATGTCAACTGGGGCACTGCCTTAGCTGCCTGTGGGCTAGTTAAGTTCTAGCTGCTTAGGTTGCTGAAACAGCTGCCTTGTTTTGCTGTGAAAATTGACACAGCCATGAAAACACAAACCTGGCTTCTATTCTGCCTCCAAGAGCAACAGCAAAAATCCCCAGCTATGCGATGACTGTCAAGTCTTCATGGGTGCTGCTGAGATGGGAAGCAGAGAAGACACAGCTTGATTGATTTTCACTGGATAGGTTGAGTTGGAGCTGCAGTACTTTACAAACTGTTTCCCTGGCTTGTTTCTAGCACTGAGAAGCTAGTGCTGAGAAATGGGGGTGGGGACACTTGGGAATCAAAAATGGGCCTTTCACCTCTAGGTCATCAGTTTGAATTCAGCACTAAATAGCAGTAACTGGATGCCATTAGAATCTTGGGACTGGTCAATGAAATGGGTCTGGATGGTTTCAGTTCAGTTCTTAGCGAACAAATGACCACCTCATAACAAACACCTTACCAAAACTGGTTAGCTTACTGTAGGCAGACTCAGGGTACTTCTACACTACAGGATTATTCCGATTTTACATAAACCAGTTTTATAAAACAGATTGTATAAAGTCGAGTGCACGCAGCCACACTAAGCACATTAATTCCGGGGTGTGCGTCCATGGTCCGAGGCTAGCGTCGATTTCCGGAGCATTGCACTGTGGGTAGCTATTCTATAGCTATCCCATAGTTCCTGCAGTGTCCCCTACCCCTTAGAATTCTGGGTTGAGAGCCCAGTGGCTGATGGAACAAAAATCATTGTCGCGGGTGGTTCTGGGTAAATGTCGTCAGTCATTCCTTCCTCCGGGAAAGCAACGGCAGACAATCATTTCGCACCCTTTTTCCCTGGATTGCCCTGGCAGATGCCAAGCAGGCAAACTCTGAAGCCCATTCAGAAAATTTTTCTTTTTTTTGATTACCAGTCACCGTACTGTGATACTGGATTTGCCGTCGGACAGAGGTGATACTCCCAGCGCTAACAGCAGCATTCTTTGCTTTTTGCATGATAGCAGAGATGGTTACCAGTCATTCTGTACAGTGTCTGCTGCTGAGGGTAAATGGCAATGAGGATGACCATATCTTATTCCTTCTTTACTTGTCGTGCTTGCTTTATCAGGTTGGTGCGCCCTGGCTGAGTGATCGGCCGGAGTCGCAAAAGCAAAATCTGGGAATGACTCCCTGAGTCAATTCCTCCTTTATGTTTCTAAAAATAGAGTCAGTCCGCCTGAATATGGGGCAAGTGTACTGAGAGAACCAGTTGTATCAGAGAACCAGAGAGCACAGCTGCTCCGTGTCAGAATCCGCAGAAATGAGGAGCTACATGCATGTCACGGGGGGTGCCCCTGCAACAACCCACCGTTGCTTCGCCTCCTCCCCAACCTTCCTGGGCTACTGTTTTGCAGTGTGCCCCCCCATTTGTGTCAGTGAAGTTATAAGAATGCTAAGAATAAGAAACACTATTTTATTACATAAAATTGAGGGGAGGCCAGCCTCCGGTGCTATGATTAGTCCAGCAGGAACATTAAGCGGTTTGCTGGGGAGAGGAGCCCAGCATCCCACTGCTATTGATTATCAGGCAGTACAGAATCTTTTTCTTTACACAGGGAAAGGCGATGGGCTGTATTTGAAGTCAGCCCCCCAGTTGCTGATGATGAAGATTGGTTAACCAGCCGTTTCTGTCCCCTACTGGGAATGCCAGAATCGAATTCCTATTTTTACCCAGCCACGCCCCCCCCGGCCAGCCTCACCTCAGGCCATGCCTAGGGGTATTCAGCAGTTATCAAGCATTGGAGCATCCACAGGTTGATAAGACACGATTACCAGCCTAACTGCAACACATCACACAACCAGGGAGGGGAAGGAGCCGAATACTGCGCGTTCACTGCCATTTGGCGAGCAATTTGCATCTAACTAGCACATTCAGAACATTAGGGTGACACTGAAAGGAAGTTAAATGAAATGTTTCTTTCCCTTTTCTTTCCACTGTGGTGGTAGGATGGGAGTAAATGAGGTGATGCTATTCCGCTGAACCACACCGGACAATCGATTGTTTGAACCTCACGGCATTGGGAGCTCAGCCAAGAATGCAAATTACTTTTCGGATTACTGCTTTGTTGGACTGTCGGTGATAGTGCTGGAATTCTCAGTACCCCTCCCTCATGAGAGTCCATTTGAGTCTCTGGCTTCCCGTATTTTACGCTTGTCACGCTGACACTGTGTAGCCTGTTTTCAACACTTTGGCATTTCGTCTTCTGTAACGGAGCTTGATAGAACAGATTTGTCCCCATACAGTGATCAGATCCAGTATCTCCCGCGGTCCCTATGCTGGAAGCTCTTTTTGGATTGGGACTGCAATTGCCACCCGTTTTTTGTTGGGGTGGCGATCAGAGCTCACGCTTGGGCAAACAGAAATGAAAATCTAAATTTCGCGGGGCTTTCCTGTTTACCTGGCCAGCAGCATCCGACCGTTCAGGATTGCTGCCAAGTGGTCACAGTGGTGCACTGTGGGATATCGCCTGGAGGCCAATACCGTCGATTTGCAGCCACACTAACCCTAATCCGATATGGTAATGTCGATTTTAGCGCTACTCCTCTCGTTGAGGAGGAGTACAGAAACCGATTTAAAAAGCCCTTTATATCGATATAAAGGGCCTCATAGTGTGGACAGATACAGCGTTAAATCGGATTAACGCTGCTAAAATCGGTTTAAACGCGTAGTGTAGACCAGGCCTCATTAGGGAGATCAGAACTTGAAAGGGCATTTAGACAGACACCCCCACCATCCGATCCCTTAGAGAAGATTTTCCAGGGCAGAGATGAGCTATACTGGCAGGAGCCAGCATAGATGTGGGAAGCTGGCATTGCTACCGGGGCGGCTTTAGCCTTTTTCACCGCCCCAAGCACTGCAGGCAGGCTGTTTTCGGCGGCGCACCTGTGGGAGGTCACCAGTCCCGCGGATTCAGCACCTTGCCTGCGGGAGGTCCGCCAGTCCTGCGGCTTTGGCATACCCGCTGCCAAATTGCCGCCGAATCTGTGGGACTGGCGGACCTCTTGCAGGTGCACCACTGAAGGCTGCCTGCCTGCCGCCCTCGCAGGGACCGGCAGGGCGCGTCCCGAGGCTTGCCGCCCCAGGCACGCCCCAGGCTGGTGCCTGCAGCCGCTGCTGATTGCTACTTCCTTTGCTGTCCCTGCCCAGGAGGCAAACTTTAGTTTTCAGGCCTGTAAGTTTTACATCTTTGAGCAGCACACAAACCTTTAATATATTATAAGCAAGTGTGTCTATAAATTTATCCTCAGCCTTTCCTCCCCTCAACCTGCAGGTTTTACTATTAGAGCATTCTCCACAGGCCACAGTGTGGGTGCAGTGGCTGTTATGGGAGTGGGATAATGCCACTCCCACCCCATAACACTGCACTTCTAGAGACTTCTGCCTCTAATATACTCAAGTCATAAGAAGACATTTGGAAAGGAGAAATGCCAAAAAGTGGCCATCATACTGGGTACAAACTTGCAATAGAGGCAAACCAAAACCAAATCCCTGGTTAGGTAATGCTTTGGGATTTCCCTGTGATTATCCCAGACTCGGGATAATCCCTGCCGCAAAAGCAGTCCCAGATGAGGGAGATCTCTCCTACTGTGATCCAAAGGCAGAAATATGTAGCTGACATAGTTCAGCTGGGACTTTCAGGCTCACCTACTCCACCTCTGAAGAAGATCTGGATTGGTGCCCAGCAGAAGTAGTTTCCGGATATGATCATAGATAAAGCAATGGACTGGAATCCCAGTGCAAGAGCTCATCCTGGCACCATACTGTAAGAATCCATCTTTGTTATCTCTGAAGAACTCTGGTAGCCAAAGGCATCCTTGCCACTAGATTCAGAGCCCTCATATTGAATAATTCACTTTGGAGGAATCCAAACTATACATAGAAAAATAAATAAGTTGTGGGCACCAACTTAATAATTAAAATCATCTTCATTTTGGAACTAAAAACTGTGTGGCTGGTAGGGGTAAAAAGTAAAACCTAACCAAAACGAAAGATATAAGGTGAAATCCTGGCCCCATTTTAGTCAATGACTATGTCTACACATGGAGCTAGAGAGTGTGATTCCCAGCTCACGTAGACATGCTTGCACTAGCTCTCATAGAGCTAGCAAGCTGAAAATAGCAGTGTCACTGTGGTGGCATGGGTGGCAGCGTGCAGCAGCATGGGCTAGCTGCCCTGAGTACATACCCACAGGATCCAAGCAGGTCTGTAGTCAGGGCAGCTAGCCCATGCTCTCACTTGCCACTGCCACAGCTACACTTCTATTTTTAGTGTTCTAGTTCCATTAAAGCTAGTGCAAGTATGTCTATGTAGGCTGAGAACATCACCCATAGCTCCAAGCCTAGACACAGCCATTTAGTGCAGTGGAGTCAGGATTTCACCCTGAGATTCCAATGTTGGAATATTCTGTAATACACTTTGAGCCATTCTTAAGGTGAGATAGTTGCACATTTAGTGGGTCACTCAGTGGGTAGGCTGAATGGTAGAAAAATTGAAAACCTTGTTCAGTTCCACCTAACCCATGTCACAGCCAATGCAGGACTGTTTTCTACAGTCTACTTTTCCAGACCAAGATGTTCAAAAGTGACTGGTGATTTTGGACACCACCGTTTTTAGATGGCCAACTTGAGAAACATTAGAAGTACTGAGCAGCCATGCTCTGAAAATCAGGTCCCTTCAAGATGTCTCAGGTGGTGCATCCAAAACCTGAGGTATGCAAAATCACTAGCCACTTTTCAAAAGCTTGGCTCTAATGCTTAGCCCTGCCCAGTTTTCAATGTCAAGTTTAAGATCCTGTACTTTTGCAGGACACAATCTGCATAACACAAAGACATCTTTATATTTGCACAAGCTTGTGTTGTAAACCAGTCTTGGTGGCACAGAAGGTTGCCACCCTAATATCTCACCTTTGGAATTATTTCTATGTTCATGGGTATAAGGAGTTTGGTGACTTCAGCCCATTCCCAGTGAACATCTGTCGCCTCCACCCACCTCAGCTGGGAAGTTTCCACTCACATTGTTGCTTAAATGAAACTGCATGAAACTTCGAGAATGATGTGGAACCATGAAACTACCTTTGGTTACCATCTTGTAGATTCACTACCCTTCTCCCACTGCAGGAATGCCTTCATTTCCCAAGAGAAGGTTTATTTAAATCACTAACTAGCTCTTGCTGATCTTTCAAAGACACGTGCAGCAGAAAAGAAGGGAATATTCTGAAGGCAAGTTTTAACTGAGGAAAAAATAAAGCCTTTGTAAGGAAATCACCACAGAATTCAAGCTGGGATTCTGTGTGGGGTACAGTGATATAGACACTTTTCATTTACTGGACTGAGGCCCTCAAACCTACTTCACATACAACCCACAAACAGGCATCTGATCAGAGCAACTTTCAGAAACTTCTCACCTGGAGTAAGATTGGAACCAGTGGCTTAGAGGCAAAAGACTCTGTGGCTCATGCTTGGTGCTGCTATTTTTATTTATTATGTGTATTCCAGTACTGACTAAATGTGCTGGAAGCTGTCCAGATATGCAGGACAGTCTAAAGAGCATACATGTTAAGAAAAAGTACTTCAAATATGTATCTATGAATATTTATTCTACTAAAACTGATGAATGCTCTTCAACAGTATTCCTGACTCCTTTTGTTCACTTCCCACAAATATCTGTACAAGTATATTTAGGCTCACTGCAGGGAGTCAGGATGGCTTCCCTCCCAACCTGAGGGTAAAGAGCCACTCTCTCAGCCTGAGGCGGCGGGGCCAGACCAAGCTTACTCCACCGCCTGGAAGGAGAGGGGTGGAACAGGAAGTACAAAGGGCAGGGCCCTTAGCCCAGTGAGGGCAGCACCAGGGAGGGAGAGAGAAACAGACTGCTGGCTGCTCCCTTCAGACCCTGCTGCTGGTCCAGGGGAGGCCCTGGACCAGGAGAAACCTAACCTGGAGGAAGGACAGGGGCTGCCAGGGCCGCCTGCCGCCAAATATGTGGAGGAACTGGAGGAACCTGAGGTGGAGGGGGAGCTGGAGCTGCCAGCAGCTGAGTACCCGGATGAGCTGGAAGGCCCAGAGGGACTCACTCAAGAGACTGGGTAGGAAGGAGCCCAGGGACAGAACTGCGCAGTGCAGTGAGTCTATTTGGTTAGTGTGTTGCAGAAGGACCCCCGTTGATCCAGTGGTGGGACCCTCACCCTGCCACTGTCAGGGTCCTGGGCTGGAACACAGTGGAGTTGGGTGGCCTGTGTTCCCCTACCCTGGCCAACCTGCCTCAGGTAGCAAACTCCCAATAGCACACTAGAGACCCTCACCGACGCTCCCCTGCCTGAGGGGCGTGCTACAGGCCCTTGCCAGTGCCCCTCCCTCTGCTAATTCTCCAGTGACAGAGGCATGACCCAGGATGGCCAGTGAGGCAGTAGCTTCCCGCCACCTCCAGCGGCTTGGTGGGCCAACCGACACGGATCACACTCACAAAAATTTGTTTGGATAAAAACAATGTTGCAGGAGTATTTGTATTGGAGGTATTTACACAGTCAACCTGAAATTTTTTTGTGTATGTGGGAGTCATCCTTTCTGGGAAGAAAAGCAATAGCAAGTGGCATAGGTAAACAATCACATAGCACAAAGAAAAAAATACTTGAAACAAAAATTGCAGTGAATAGATGAAGCACATCCCTTAGGTGGAAATATGTGCATGTAAACCATTTATCAAATAATTTTTACTGTCACAAAAATCTCAGTCATGGGTAATTCACAAATTGAAAAAGAAACTAAATCCATCCAATAAACTTTTCTTTGCAAATGGTTCACTCAGCTCCCAGCACACTCAGCCCTCTGAGCCAGCTAGGGCAAGATTTCCACTATTCTGGATATCTCTTTCAGGATCATAACCAGGGCATGGGCAATTGTGCCTAATGGTCAGAGCCATGAGGGTGACCAGGCCTAGATGTTAAAGCAAAGCTGAACTGAAGTCAAGAATCAGAGCCATGGAGATCCAGGGGGAGTAGTCAAGACCAAAGCCAAGGGTTAGAGCCAGGCATCAGAAGCCAAATGCCAGAGCCAATGGGTGAGCCAGAGACATGGGCAGGAAAAGGAGCTGGGGGTCAGAGCCATAGGAGCCAAGAATGGAGAAGGGCAGCAATTGGAGCAGGCCCAAAAGGCTGGGTACACGCATAGCTGTGGCATACAATGCTGACTGCTCTGGGTTAAGCTGAAGCTTAGCTCTGCCCCTCCACCAGTCAGGAAGTTCAGTCAATCAGGCAGGCCCTGCCAGGATTAGCTATGCCTAGTGTGTTTCTAGGAGGCTGACCATTCTGCAGCTGGCTCCCTGACAGTCTCCATTTTTGGGTGGCTGACTTGAAACATCTTTGGGGGGCTTGATTTTCAGAAAGCACTGGACACCTAGTGAAAATTACCTCCAATTAAGGTGTGTCGGTTGGTCACTGTGGCACTCAAACTCACTGGTCACTTCTGAAAATCTTATTTTTGTTCCTAGAAGAGAAATAATTCCCCATCCTTTACCTTCTACCCTCCTCGTTCTTCACCCTCTGCACTGAACAAAACAGAGAACAGTACTTCCCAGCTGACATCAGCAGCAATACAGTTCTCCAAGAGCTGAGATAGATCAAAGCCCGCCAGTGGCATCATCAAACAAACTAGAGCAACCTTAGAACAACTATTTGGAAAAGGCAGATCGGAAATCCCAGCTCCCTCCAGAGTCACCTCCATTAACAGCTCTTCTCACTGGATTCTTTACCCCATTTTGGTGCTGGTCCTGGTGACTGTTTTCACGTCAGTTGCCAGTGGCTTTTTGGAAAAGCCTCCAACTTTGACTCAGGAGCAAAAGTCTTAACAAATGAGGCTGAGATTCGTGCACGCTTGTGTGTCTGTAGTTACACATGCAGCTTCTATGACTCAATGTGAAATATAGATAGTTGTGGCTAACTAGCCATTTGCATGTGTAATCACAGTAAATGTACACATAAATACAGATCCAAATTTTTGCATGCTGACTTTGGATTTATTCTTTTTAAAATGGCCCTTGGAAGCTTCTGGAAGGAGAGTGGGTCCTTTGCACCTGGCAGTTACAACTAGCGCTTCAAGACTGGAATGAGCTAAGTGATAATTATTAACAGCAAAAAAGAATGGAACAGAGAACTCTGGGTTCTGTCCTTTCTGTTGTAGGTAATTATTATTCATAATACTCATTTCAGGGACTTGTGCTCCTTCCAATTAGCTTTGCCTCTCTAATCCACTCCTCATGTGGGAATGGAAAGCTTCATATGTAACAATGTTTACATATGAAGCTTTCCATTCCCACATGAGGAGGTTGTCTGTGGCCAATCCTTGCCCACAGACAACCTGCCAACCTGAAAAGTATTCTCACCAGCAACTGCACACCGTACCATAGTAACTCTAGCTCAGGAACCAATCCATGCAACAAACCTCGATGCCAACTCTAGCTCAGGAACCGAATCATGCAATTAACAAACCCTCGATTGCACAACCTCTGCCCACATACTACACCCGCGACACCATCACTGGACCTTAACCAGATTCAGCCATCCATCACTGTTCATTCACCTGCACTGTCACAATGTCATATACGCCATTCATATTGCCGCAATTGCCACCTCTGCTATGCTACACTCTGCCCACATACTACACCCAGCGACTACCATCACTGACCTTAACCAGCATCACCATACCATCACTGGTTCATCACCTGCACGTCACCAATGTCATATACGCCTCATATTGCCAGCAATTGCCCCTCTGCTATGTACATCGGCCAAATGGACAGACCCACTCTGCCCACATATCTACACCCAGCGACTACCATCATGACCTAACCAGATCACCATACCATCACTGGTTCATCACCTGCACGTCACCAATGTCATATACGCCTCATATGCCAGCAATGCCCCTCTGCTATGTACATCGGCCAAACTGGACAGACCCGGGCCCCATCCTCCCTGATTGAACTAACCTCGTTATCTCTAGCTTGCTTGCTAGCATATATATACCTACCTCTGGAAATTTCCACTACCTGCGTCTGACGAAGTGGGTATTCATCCACGAAAGCTCACGCTCCAAAATGTCTGTTAGTCTATAAGGTGCCACAGGATTCTCCAATGTTTACCTTTTAGCTCTGAAGCCTTCCTTTAAAATTAATGCATTCCAGCTGCCTTTAGACATATGTTTAATAAATATTTAAATTCTGGAAGAACTTTGCACTCTGAGCACTTAGTCTTTTAAAATCATGTTGCCATCTGGGTGCTCCCCACATGAATAGCTGATGGCAAAATGCCTTGTCTTCTTCACAAGCTCCTCTGACTCTCAGCTGTATTCTCCCTTGTTTTTCATGCAGCTTTTCAAAGAGAAATGCAAAAACAACCAGCTGCTAGATATGTATGTAACATGAGCTTTTCAATTAAAGCAAAAAATAAGCTCTGCATTTTGGGTCCTTTGGAATGTAGTTAGTGCCTGCTCTGCCTCATTACTGTATTTCTGGGGCAGGTGAAAAGCATTAGCTGTCCCATTAGGATGCATTGATCTCCTACTAGCTTAATAACTATACACAATAAGATAAGGGAACTTAGAACAAGCTGTAGGTTTAGAATTCTGCACTGAGTAGGAGTGAGTCTACAACATTCTTTACCCCTGCTTCCTTACTGAGTAATGTACAGAATGAATAAGGGGCCGGGGCGAGGAATGGATATATCTGAGGAGTCATTCTCATCATGTTAACAAAGTGCTTAGCTACACACTTTTGATCCTAGGCAGGAGTAATTTGGTGGCCACATAGCAGTGACTTATTAATGCAGGGACACATTTCCCTGCATTCTCCATTCTATTCAGCACATTTTAGCCTATGCTTATTCTGTGCATGCATTCCATCCTTAATGCTCAAGGCACCTCGCAAAGATTAACTGATCACTCATAACCAAGCCACTGTGCTCCAAGTAACCAGAGCTGGAAGGAATGGGATGAAGTTCAGAAATGGGAAATTTGGCCAGAACATCAAGGAAAACTTGTTAGTGATGAAATCTCTGAAACCCAGAGAAGTCATGAAAGCCCCATAGCTCCAGCCATTTAAAATAGGATTATGAAAAGTACTAGGAAAAGTATGGTCAAAAATCAGCCAGAGTGCTGGGGGGCTAAATCAATGTAAGAAGGCTTTCCTGTCTATATCTAATGTGGTTTTATAACTATCGTTGTGGGCTCAGGAGAGACCACAGATTTCTCTCACAAGGATAACAGAGATTCTGTGTTATGGTGGTGACATATGGTGCCTTGAGTCCCGACGGAAGAAGAGGGCACTGTTTGCCTACTTTGATCTCTAGCCCCCTTTGCTGAGAGAACCAGAGCTAAGGAGGAGCTAAGCAGTGAGGGGAGCTCATAAACAATTAGGAGGAGTAGTTAGGTGAATGTAGTCACTATCCATAGAGAATTCTCACCTCTGCCTTTCACAGAAGGTGGCTTGGGTATACGCTTGTGTCAGGCAAGAATTCACAGGGCTGATTTAGATCAAGAAATGAAGACCCTAGATTCTCAGTGGAACAAGGGACTGAGGATAAGTCCCCCATAAAATATTCTGCAGTGTTGCTACATGATGGAAGCTGGTGTGACGCAGAGCATGGGTGAAACAGCAAATAGTTGTTTTGTTTTGATTTTGCACTTCTAGAGCTCCTTTCATCTGAACATTACAAAGCACTTTAGAATAATGTATTAAGGAACCTTTGCTACATCCCTGTGGCATGGGTTTCTATTATGATCCTTATTTCACAGATGGGGAAATTGAAGCACAGAGAGGCAAGTCAAAGTCATTAGAAACAAAGGCTGAAAATCAGGAATTCTGGGTTCCATTTTCAGCTCTACCACTGACTTTCTGTGTAACCTGTGGGCAAGTCACTGATCCTGATTGACATTACCTCAGTTTACCCCTCTGTAAAACATGAACAATACCTACCTATCTGGAGAGTGTGAGTTTTCCTCACTTGATGCTTCTAGAGTATTTTAGGCATCTTGTGAAAGGAGCTGTATAAATGGAAATACATGTCTTGCTGGAGTTCATATGATGAGTCAATGCAGCATCAGCAACATAATCCAGGAATTCTGATTCCCATACTATAACTCTTGTACCCTTTGAGGATATACTCTCCATGTGGATCATGAAATGATTGTTTGATTCCAAAAGCATTGCCTGTAGATGTGATTTTAGCTAAGGTCCTGCCTTCAGATTTTATCATGTACATGTCTCCTTTGTATCTGTGGGTATGTCTACACTGCTATTAGACACCCATGGCTGAGCCATCCCAGCTGACTCAAGCTGATAGGGCTCGGGCTGGCAGGGCTGTTTAATTGTGGTGTAGAGCTTTGAGCTTGGGCTGGAGCCTGGACTCTAGGACCCTGTGAAGTGGGAGGATTCCAGAACTCAGGCTTTAGCCCAAGACGAAACGTCAAGCCCACAATTAAACAGCCCTATAGCCTGAGCCCCATGAGCCCAAGTCAGCTGGCACGGGCCAGCCACAGGTGTCTAATTGCAATGTAGACATACCCAGAGAGGCCAGTGGTGCTGAATGGAAAGCTCCCTCCTTATGGGTATGTCTGGGTCACACCCATGACAAAGCAGCCTCCATCTTCCCCAGTCTCTGGATATTCTTACAGCCCATTGTGGCCAAAATATCCCTCAAAGCAAAGAACAATAACTGAAAAGATTCCTGGATTGAAAAATGGGTTGTAGGGTTCAAGTCAAACACTTCTTTCAGCTACAGCTGGTCAAAAAACTTCTTGTATGCAGTGTTGCTCTAGCTATGTTGGTCCCAGGATATTAGGGTATGTCTGCACAGCAAAGACAAAGCCCAAGCCCAGAAGCCTACAAAGTAATGAAAGAGCCCCACAGCCCTAGCCCCGCAATCTTGAGTTAGCTGGCATGGCCCAGCCACAGGTATTTCTTTGTTGTGTAGACATACCCCAGGGCATGGCGACACTTGCAAATGTAGAGTGCTTTGAGTTAAACCAGCCTTCGTAGATCGCAGTAGAGAAAGCGCTAACATGGCTACATTTGCAGCACTTGCAGTGGCCACAGAGAGCAGTGCATTGTGGTAGCTGTCCCAGCATGCAAGTGGCTGCAATGTGCTTTTCAAATGGGCGTAGGTGGAGTGTGATAGGGAGTGTGTTGTGTGTATGTGGGGGGAGAGAGAGTGGGTTGGTGGGGGGCTGAGAGCACGTCAGCATGCTGTCTTGTAAGTTCAGACAGCAGCAGATCCCCCTGCCCCCCCTGCCTTTCTCTCTCTCTTACAGCATTCCACAGTAATGGTTTGCTTTGATAACCATATTCCTGCAGCGATTCCAAAATAACAAGAAGAGTGGCCACTTGACTTAAGGGGATTATGGGATGTTTCCAGAGGCTGATTAGAGCATAGTAATGCAACACCTTGTTCACACTGATGCTGAGGTGTTTCACCCGAGGCGCACCAAGTGTTATGCTTCTCGCCAAGGTAGACTACCAGGAGTGCTCCAGTCACAGAGTCAAAGCGCTCTAAGTGCCTTGCCAGTGTGGACAAGTCATGAGTTAGGGCGCCCAGGGCTGCTTTAATGTGCTCTAACTCACAAGTGTAGCCATGCCCTCTTAGAGACAAGGTGGGTGAGGTATAACTTTTATTGGACCAACTTCTGGTGGTGAGAGAAACAAGCTTTCAAGCTTACACAGAGCTCTCCTTCAGGTTCGGGGAAAGTACTCAATGTCCCTGCTAAATACAAGGTGTAACAGATTGTTTATCATAAGTAGTTAACACATATTTCAAGGGACCACTCAAGGTGAAGTGGCCCTGCCCAGAGGCTATGATATGAAAATTAGGTATGCTAATCCCCACAGGTTGTGTTTATCCATAATCAGAGAGCCTGTTTAGCACTCATTCAGCTGGCAATCTAGAAAGTGCACTCTTCAGAACGATACCTGAAAGAGAAGCTGAAGGAGTTTTAGTAAGTGTGCTCAGGATAGAAATTGTTTGTTCCATTTGGATTCTCTTAATTTTCTTTCAGAGCCATTCTTGCTGATATTATGTGTGGTAGATAAGGCTCTCTAATTATATACTGTAACGAATTCATTTTTATAAATAGCATCAATTGTTCTATGGGGACACACTAATCTGAATTGGTTCTTGCTCAGTGTTTTGAAATCTCTGTACCGTTTCCCTGTCTTCCATACACACCGAGAATATTTTCCAAAAATACAATTCCAGTTGGGTGCTTTTTGGTCTACAGAATAGGACACTGGATGCTGCTCCTGGCTCTGCCCCTGACCTGCTGTGTGACCTTGGACAAGTCACTTCACATCTCTGGGTCCCGATCCCCCTGCTCCCTCACTCCCCACCTCTGATTACTCTTTTTCTGTCTTGCCTATTTAGTTCATAAGTTCTTTGGGTCTGGGACTGTCTTGTGTGCATACAATGCCTAGCACACTGGGCCCCAGTCTTAGCCTGAACCTACATTGCTGTAATAAAAATAATAATGATGATGATTTAAAATACTCCAGGATTTCAAGAACAAAATTTTGTACATGCCCAGCTTGTGGACCTCTGATGCATGTGTGTGTAAGCAGGGTCTGAATGAACTCTCCTCTGACAGCTAGTTGGAGAGGGGAGACACTTCAGGGGCAAACTGTATTTATATAAACACACCTACTCTGCCAAGATATGCTGCAGATAGAGCTATATTGCTCCAAGTGATCAACTTTGGCTGATGTTGGGTTACAAATCACTTTAGTACTGAATGCAGGAGTAGGGAAATATTGTTGTCTTTATTGTATGAATAAAGGGGTTCAGAACTGTCCTTAGCCTGTCCCAAATGAGGGGGTCACCCTCAGCTGAAAGAACCTCGTTAAGCCAGGGGCTCAAATGCCAGACGCCCTGTGAAAGTAAGAGTGGTGGGGACAGATATTCCACCTAGGAGATATGGCCTCTCTAAGGGTTCCTGGTCTGCCTTAACCTGTTTCTCCCCACTGCTCAAAGCTAGACCTAAATATGTTTCACTAAGAGCCTTTTGTTCTTTCACATACTCAATGAAAGCTGAAATTGCTTGTGGTGGGGCAGTGTGTTTGCCCAGCCTGCCGAGAGCTAAAAATCACTAAGGGCTTGTCTACACTGGCACTTTACAGCACTGCAAAGCACCAGTGTAGCTCCCAGCACTGGTAGCTACAACCCTCATGGAGGTGGGTTTTTTAGAGCACTGGGAGAGCTCTCTCCCAGCACTCTGCTGCAACCACGCAAGCTACATTAAAGCACTGCCACGGCAGTATTTTGGTGTTGCAAGTGTAGACTAACCTTAAGAGACTGACCTACAGAGGTCACAGCAGAGAGGGAGGTGACAGCAGAAGGTAATTGACAGGTGGACAGCAAAACTGGTAAGCAGTTGGCTGGTGGGAGTGGCTGGCAGGGCAGCTAGGCAATGAGAAATAGCAGCTGGCAGGATGGCCAGGCACCAAGAAATTATGGCTGGCGGGGTGGTCAGCCAGAGCAAGTCCTCATATGGCAGAGTAAGCAAGAGGCCTTCTTCCCTGGTGGGAAGTGAACTTACACAGTTGCACCTCTGAATTCTGGGTCCTCACTGACCAAGGACAACCAGTGTGGGTGGGATACAGTGAGGGAACAGAGGAGGGCACAGAAAAGGAACTTTTGGTTGTAGAACTCAAGAACATGAGGCAGAAGGCACTGTCCCACGCACTCTGGGTTGGGTGTCCTGCTTACAGTTTTATGTTTATGAATCCTGCTTGTGGCATTTTCCCTAATTAATGTTGGTTGACTTCCCTCCTTTCATTAAAAGTTTATTTTCTACATTTAGACTCTGTGCTTGTGAGTGAGGAAGTATTGCCTCTCAGAGACGCCCAGGAGTGCTGTGTAATTTTTCCCAGATTACTGGGTGGGCCTCAAGCCAGTTCTGTGTTGTATTGTTGAAAAGGAACCCCTACATATTGAACCTGTGCCTGGTTGCTGCCAGCTCCACTTGGCAGAAGGGTTACATGTGCAAATTGGAGGTTGTTTATGCCAGCCCTGATTGTTCCATTGTTAGCCTGAGGTACTTGCTGGCCATGCGGGGCATGTATTGGAGGTCACACCCTCAGCCAAAGGAGGAAATTGGAACTCCTTGTACTACTCAATAGCAGTCCTTCTGGACAATTAATAAATGGAGCTGGCAGGTTGAAAGGAAGTTCTGACCAGTCCTTCTGGCTGGGGAGGATGAGAGCTGGAAAACAAAGCTTTAGGGTTGGAAGTAAGGACAGGCAAGGAAGGGGAGATCTTGGTGGGGTGGTGAGCAGAGGCCAGTCCAGGGGGACAGTTCAAGACAGAAGGCAGCCATGGTGTCCACACACACTACATTAGGATTTTTTCGGTCTTTTGATTGCTTCTAATTGCAACACTTGCACTCTCAAGCATCTCTGCCCTCTTATCTGCTTTGTGCATCAAAGCCTGGATGTGGGATCCAAAATCGCAGTGCTCAGCACAGGAAATAGAAGGCACCACACCAGGATCAGGCTTCCAACAGCTCATTAGCAAAGAGTTTAGTGTAAAAACCCTGGCGGATCCCCATGAGCAGCTGGCTATATTGAGAGGCCCAGGATGTATCCTGCTATTACATGGGGAGCAAACACAGTATTGCTGCAGAGATAAACAGCTCCTTGGCACTGACAGAAGGAGACATGTACAGTCGGGTTTCAGAGCTGAGCTGTTTCATCCAGCCAGAGAGCTGCTGTTCTCTTTGAGGGACCTGGTGACACAGGGGATGGCCGGGGGCAGCAGGGCTTTTGAGTGTATAATTGCTTTGGGTTCTCTCTGATGCCAAACTCTGTCACACTTATAGATAAGGCTCAGAGACAGACAGATACTCAGGTTGCACAGTAGGCCTGAGGACTCCACTGCTAGGAGTATTAACTACAGTATTCTCTCTGTTCCTAGAGCCATATGTAAGGGAGGAACCCACTCAGCTCTGCAATACATGCTTTCTCTATCCTCTGAGTGTACCCTCTGTGTAGACTGAGGTTATGTGCCTACATGCCCCTGGAAGGAAACTGTGAAGGACAATGTTGCCTCCACAAAAGGCACAGTATGACCTCCTTGATGAAGAATATTTATCTGTCTGGGTGCCAGGTAGCTGACTGTTCATACAGGCAGGAGTTGCCCATGTATGGGACAACATATGGGCAGTTGGCAGGAGACTGCACCTGCAGGCCAGGTCTATGTCCCCACAACTGTGCACAGGCTGAAGCCATCTGGCTCAGGGACATAGCCCAGGCCCCTGATGGGAAGAACATTCCTCCAGAACAGTGCAGCAGAGTGACTGACCTTGCGTGAAAGCCAAGCAGCTCTTGATGCAGCAGAAGATACACACATTTTGGTGTCTGTCTTTATATGGCAGCAAGGAAAATGCAGAGATCAAATCTCTGAGATAGCATTTTCCAGAGTGACGGATTCATGAGCACTCAATTTGTGCATACAGCTCCGCCTGGAGTATCTATTTAATTGTTCAATGTACCATAACACTCACTGGTTCCTGTGTTATCCACTCATCCCGGTACTGAAGCTGCCACCCTCTCAGAACAGTCATTTCATTAAACGAATTTCCTTTCTCTGATTACCTCTTTATGCAATTAGTATTTTCTGTGCAGATCACAGAGCATTTTGCCACCACGATACCTAAAAGAATTAATAAGCCTCATCTGGCAGCAGTGGCAGACTGAGTCTGAAGAAAGGGATCTCATTGCTCACACATTTCTCTTCTGTGACTGGCTAGCTGATCCTTCAGGCTACAGATACCGTCTCATTCACTCCCATCACTGTACTGCATCAGCAGCCATTACCCTAGTGCGCATAAGGTTTGGCACACTGTATACCAGATGGGATTGGTTCCTCATGGTCCCACCTCTTCCTGCGAAGGACAAGGATTTGAAACATAACATCATAGGATCATTGAAGAGAGAGATGAAAAAGACTGGTTGGATCGATGAGTCCATTCTACAGCGAGCATAGGGAGAAATTTTGATGATTTTTTCCCCTTCCTCCTCTCTCCCCTCTCTACGCCCACTATGGGGCAAAAGGAGAGTGAAACTCAGGCTGCATGACAGCTCTGGCCCTGGTCTAGAAATGGAATGATTGTGCATTCTCACCAATGTGAGCAGCAGAGAATCCTGTGGCACTTTATAGACTAACAGACGTTTTGGAGCGTGAGCTTTCGTGGGTGAATACCCACTTCGTCAGACGCAGGTAGTGGAAATTTCCAGGGGCAGGTATATATATGCTAGCAAGCAAGCTAGAGATAACGAGGTTAGTTCAGTCAGGGAGGGTGAGGCCCTGTTCTAGCAGTAGAGGTGTGAAAACCAAGGGAGGAGAAACTGGTTCTGTAATTGGCAAGCCATTCACAGTCTTTGTTGAGTCCAGAGCTGATAGTGTCAAATTTGCAGATGAACTGAAGCTCAGCAGTTTCTCTTTGAAGTCTGGTCCTGAAGTTTTTTTGCTGCAGGATGGCCACCTTAAGGTCTGCTATAGTGTGGCCAGGGAGGTTGAAGTGCTCTCCTACAGGTTTTTGTATATTGCCATTCCTGATATCTGATTTGTGTCCATTTATCCTTTTCCGTAGTGACTGTCCAGTTTGGCCGATGTACATAGCAGAGGGGCATTGCTGGCATATGATGGCGTATATTACATTGGTGGACGTGCAGGTGAATGAACCAGTGATGGTATGGCTGATCTGGTTAGGTCCTGTGATGGTGTCGCTGGTGTAGATATGTGGGCAGAGTTGGCATCGAGGTTTGTTGCATGGATTGGTTCCTGAGCTAGAGTTACTATGGTACGGTGTGCAGTTGCTGGTGAGAATACGTTTCAGGTTGGCAGGTTGTCTGTGGGCAAGGATTGGCCTGCCACCCAAGACCTGTGAAAGTGTGGGATCATTGTCCAGGATGGGTTGTAGATCCCTGATGATGCGTTGGAGGGGTTTTAGCTGGGGGCTGTATGTGATGGCCAGTGGAGTCCTGTTGGTTTCTTTCTTGGGTTTGTCTTGCAGTAGGAGGCTTCTGGGTACACGTCTGGCTCTGTTGATCTGTTTCCTAATTTCCTCGTGCGGGTATTGTAGTTTTGAGAATGCTTGGTGGAGATTTTGTAGGTGTTGGTCTCTGTCTGAGGGGTTAGAGCAGATGCGGTTGTACCTCAGTGCTTGGCTGTAGACAATGGATCGTGTGATGTGCCCGGGATGGAAGCTGGAGGCATGAAGGTAGGCATAGCGGTCGGTAGGTTTTCGATATAGGGTGGTGTTAATGTGACCATCACTTATTTGCACCGTGGTGTCTAGAAAGTGGACCTCCCGTGTAGATTGGTCCAGGCTGAGGTTGATGGTGGGGTGGAAGTTGTTGAAATCGTGGTGGAATTTTTCTAGAGTCTCCTTCCCATGGGTCCAGATGATGAAGATGTCATCAATGTAGCGTAGGTAGAGAAGGGGCGTGAGTGGATGAGAGCTGAGGAAGCGTTGTTCCAGGTCAGCCATAAAAATATTGGCATATTGTGGGGCCATGCGGGTGCCCATAGCAGTGCCACTGATCTGGAGATATATATTGTCATCAAATTTGAAATAGTTGTGTGTGAGGATAAAGGCACAGAGCTCAGCAGCCTGTTGTGCTGTGGCATCATCAGGGATACTGTTCCTGACAGCTTGTATTCCATCTGTGTGTGGGATGTTTGTGTAGAGAGCCTCTACATCCATGGTGGCTAGGATGGTGTTTTCTGGGAGGTGACCAATGCATTGTAGTTTCCTCAGGAAATCAGTGGTGTCACGGAGATAGCTGGGAGTGCTGGTGGCATAGGGTCTGAGTAGAGAGTCCACATATCCAGACAGTCCTTCAGTGAGAGTGCCAATGCCCGAGATGATGGGGCGTCCAGGATTTCCGGGTTTGTGGATCTTGGGTAGTAGATAGAATAACCCTGGTCGGGGCTCTAAGGGTATGCTGATTTGTTCTGGTATTAGTGTAGGGAGTGTCCTGAGTAGATGGTCCAGTTTCTTAGTGTATTCCTCAGTGGGATCTGAGGGAAGTGGCCTGTAGAATTTGGTATTGGAGAGTTGTCTGGCGGCCTCCTTCTGGTAGTCAGACCTGTTCATGATGACAACAGCACCTCCTTTATCAGCCTCTTTGATGATAATGTCAGGGTGGTTTCTGAGGCTGTGGATGGCATTGCGTTCTGCACGACTTAGGTTATGAGGCAAGTGGTGTTGTTTTTCCACGATTTCTGCCTGTGCACGTCGGCGGAAGCATTCAATGTATAGGTCCAGACTGTCATTTCGGCCCTCAGGAGGAGTCCATGTGGAGTTCTTCTTCTTGTGCTGTTGGTGGGTGGGTACCTGTGTATCGGTGCACTGTTCAGTGTTGTCCTGGAAGTATTCTTTGAGTCGCAGACGGCGAAAGTAGGCTTCCAGATCGCCACAGAACTGTATCATGTTGGTGGGGGTGGCAGGGCAGAAAGAGAGTCCCCGAGATAGGACAGACTTTTCTTCTGGGCTGAGCGTGTAGTTGGATAGATTGACAATATTGCTGGGTGGGTTAGGGGTACCACGGTTGTGGCCCCATGTGTCAGGTAGGAGTTTAGACAGCTTACAGTCCAATGTGAGAGCTCTGTGGATAGGAAGGACTCACATTTTGTGGAAAACGCAAAAAAAAAAAAAAGAACATTTTTGTTTGACCCTAAAAGAGCCAAGTATTTGCATTTCAATTCATTTAAATGAAAAAAATTCATGTAACCCTTTCGGGCCCTGAACACCTTAGCTCTCAGATCTCCTGTTCTCCATACACACAGCTTATGCCCCAATATTGATATCAGTATCACTACCCCATTTTTCCCACCGTCTGCCACTCTTCATGCTTTCCTCCAGGCTGCCCCCTGTGCATAGAATGAGCTTCCCATCTCAGTGTGCCAGATCCCCATTCTCATTCAGACCCACTAACCGATGTCAGCCAATTGGCCTCTGTACCCCAACATTAGGGTAACATAGCATAGAACGTTGGGTCAGAGCTAGACGAACACTCCAACAAGAGTGAAATGCAAACATCCAATGCAAGTGTAGGGCTCTCTTGAAGCTGGAGGGCTTGCAGACAGTTATCACCGAAGCTGTGTGACTCATGTTGTAGGTCTTGAACATGAGCCACACCTGTGCCTTGACAGCTTTCAGAGAATGCCTGTTCCTGACTGTTAGGGGGCCCCTCTGCAAGTTTTGTCCTGAAACCTACATTTCTGATTTAAAAGTGATATTCTCAAGTGTTGTCAAATGCACATGCACTATTTAAGATTAGAATTCTAGTCAAGGAAATTAGCATTAATTAATTAAATAGAGGGAAGATTAAAGACACTAGTCTAGAAACTTCTAGATTCTACTCAACCTCTACGTAGTTTTTACAGATCCCTGTCCCATAAAATACTGACAGTTGAGTGAAGTGAGGCACTACCAGCAGTGGGGCTGCCATGTGCTCAGGACAGAATAGAAAATTTGAACGCAGAGTGGAATATCATACGACAAATGAATGAAGATTTGACTTCAACTTCTTTTTTATCATCACTAGTGGCACGACCCAATCTTTATGCTGTGTTTCCTGGGATGAAAGAAGTAGGAATTCATCTCTTGCTACTCCCGGTCACAACAGCTACAGTTGAGTGTTCTTTTTCATTGTTGAATAGAATTTTGTGTTCTGAAAGAAGTCGCCTTCTGCCTGATCATGTGAATGAACTAATGAGCATATCTATTGAAGGAATGGAAGTACTGGACACATGAGAAGCCACCAAAGATGAACGTGTTGCATTCAAGAAGTTCATTAACAGAGTTGTGCAAAATTATAACAAGAAACCAAGAAGGATGTAGATGTTGTGCTTCATAGAATGTTTTAGTAGTCAACTTCAATTTGTGTGATGATTTCAAAACATGAGTTTTGAATCTAAGAAAATCTAATAAAATGGTCAAGAAACAGTTTTCAGTTTTTACTATGGTGCCATACAGCCCATCTTCACCCTCACGGTCTCACCCCTCATCAGCCCTGACACATACACACACACCCCGTAAATTCAAACATCCCCCCTAAATTCAATTCCTGGGGAAAACACTGCTGGGAACAGAGCACATCAGCACTGGAGGACCAAGGCATTCTGCCTACAAGAACACATGGGTCTCTCAGTTCTCTATATTGTGCCTGCTTGTGAACACTTCAGGACAAAGACTTCCTCTTGGACTGAGCATGCTTTGCCCGCTGTAAAGTGTCAGGGATGGCTCCAGTGCTATATAAAGTCATCACATTTAGAGCTCAGCAGTCCCAGTGTCTTTGCACCAGCCGCCAGCTCTTTGGTTTCATGTGTTGAGGGAATCAGAAGTGTGTTTCCATCCAGATTCCTGCCCTTATCACTTTGGGTTTGTGGATTTCTCCTGACAGCTGGAACGTCAGAGGATGAGAAGGGAGCCTTTGCCTCCTTGTCCTATAACTGGCAGTCTCCAGGCTTCCTGCTTAATGCTTCTTGCTGTTGTCTGCAATATTCCATGGATTTAAAGCCCCGCTAAAGTCTCAGTCAATAAGCAGTTTGCTGCATGTGCTTCAATGTGTTACCAGTGAGGTTGAGATAAAAAAAAGCCATGAGTTCCTCTGGCAGGCTGCTTGAGTTTTTAAATTGATCACAGCGGCCCCAGACTATGTTAAGGTATTATCCGCATAACCCAGTGTGAGTTACTGATAGAGATAAGTGAAGCTAATGATACTGTAAATAGCCCAGATAGTGCAAGGGACTGTTCTCCCTGTGGAAGCTTGCAAGAGGAATACGATCACAGGGCTAACTTATGGCTTTAAGCAGCTGGCTGTATTGAAGGGGCTTAAAGTGGGCCATGCAACAGCCATAATCTAAGGAGGAATTCTAGCTGATTTTGGAGCTCTGATAATTTTTGACAAGTACAGCCATGTGGTGTGGTGGGTGAGGGTGGTCATGGCACTCCCTTTCCCCCTTTGGGAGATCTAGCAGTGTCTCTAGCCTAGTATAATACAATCCCTACTCAGCTGGCTCCTCTCCATGGGTATAAGGAGTAGAATCCTTTCACAGTCTTTCTACTCAACTCGCGCACCCACAGGGCCATCCGCCTTCTGGCCCTGAGTCTCAGTGATGGCATGAGATGCCAGGGGATTTGCTCTTTGCATGTAGGGCTGTTACAGGTACTGACAGATGAACTAGTTTGGGATAGACTAAGTTCTTTCCTCTTTCCTGCTGAAATTAAATCAAACCTAAATCTGCAGTCATTGTTGGGGAAGGAAAATTTGGTCAATTTTGTTAATGTTTTCCCTGTCTCTGCATTTCCTGCTCCTGTCCAGGACCAGAAGCACCAGTGTGTTGAGAGAGGCTGCTGTTGCAGTATTTATCACCCAATAGGAAATACCAGAAGAGCCTCTTCTTGTGAGCCCAGTTTTGCAGACCCACTAGTCTGAGACAGTCCACTGAAGGTTCTGAGATGTCTCTCTGAGAGTCTGGGCTACTCGATGTTCAGCCCTTACTAATTATAGGACTGATTCTCTTCCCGGAGCACCATCACACCCCATGCTTCCTGACTGAAAACCAGCTGCTTTAGTCTGGAGAGGTTGTCTTGTTTGGCTGTCACTGCCCCAGCCAAGAGAGTCTTGCCTACAGTAGGGAGTACACTGTGGAAATGACAATAAGGCATAAGCCAATCTGCATTCTCAGTACTTGGATGTCATTCTGCATTCTCAGTACTTGGATGTCATTCTCAAGGAGCACTTCCTGGAGTGCTAAATAGTAATATGGTCTTACCCTAGATTCATAGACTTAAGGTCAGAAGGGACCATTATGATCATCTAGTCTGACCTCCTGCACAACGTAAGCCACAGAATCTCACCCATCCACTCCTATAACAAACCTCTAACCTATGTCTGAGTTACTGAAGTCCTCAAATTATGATTTGAAGTCCTCAAGGTGCAGAGAATTCTCCAGCAAGTGACCTGTGCCCCATGCTGCAGAGGAAGACAAAAAACCTCTGGGGCCTCTGACAATCTTCCCTGGAGGAAAATTCCTTCCCGACCCCAAATATGGTGATCAGTTAAACCCTGAGCATGTGGGCAAGACTCACCAGCCAGCACCCAGGAAAGAATTTTCTGTAGTAACTCAGATCCCA